>NW_022436942.1:74721249-74780785 GCF_009761245.1 Sapajus apella
TTTTTTTTTTTTTTTTTTTTTTTTTTTTTTTTTTAGAAATGGGGTCTTGCTATGTTCCCCAGGGGGGCCTTAAACTCCTGGGCTCAAGCAATCCTCCCACCTCAGCCTCCCAAGTAGCTGGCACTAAAAGTGCATGTCACCACATCCAGCAAATTTTTATTTTAGATATTATATATTTTTTTATCTCTAGAAGATACATTTGTTTTTTTTTTATATCTTCTACTTTTCACAATGTTTGTGTTCTTTAGATCTTTGAACATATTTATAATAACTGTTTTAAAATCTTTGTCAGTTAATTACATCATCTTTGTCATTTGGGGTCGGTTTTTACTGACTGGTATTTTTCATGATAATGGGTCATATTTTCCTGCTTCTCTAGATGTCTAGTCACTTTTAAGTGGATACTAGAAAATTTAGATGCTGTGCAGCTGAATGCCTGGATTTTGTTATTTTCCTTTGATGTTTGTTTTGTCAGGCAATTGAGTTACTCATTGACCAGCTTGATAATTTTTTTAAGGCCTATTTTTAAGCTTTATTGCAGTGGCTCTAGAGAAGCTTCTTATCTAAGGCTGGTTTAGGCCTACAAGAAAGGTATAGCCTTACAATGGTCTCTAATGAATGCCTTGGATGTTCGACAAATCATTTCCATTCTAGATAGCTAAGACTTGAGTTTCTCCCAGTCCCATGAGAGCTCTTGGAATGAGAGCTTATACCTCTCCAGTAGCAGTTCCTTGACAGCCTTGTATGATTCTGCCTAATATCTGAGCAACTTAGTATTTAGCCAGTGACTCAAGTGGTCCCCTATGCAGATTTCTGGCACTATTTGTCCATATAACACCATCTTCCCTAAGACTTTGACTCACAGATTTCAGCCTTTTCAACCTCTGCATATTATAGTCTTTCTCCCCAACTCAGAGAGGCCGCTGTGCTCTGCGTGGGATCCTCCTCCCTGTGCTGCAATCTAAAAAGTACTTCCAGGCAGAAAGCCAGGGTGATCACAGGGCTCACTTGATTTGCATCCTTTCTTTCAGGGTTCATAGTTCTATACTACCTGTGGCCCAGTCTCTGAAAACAGTTGTTTTATATCGTTTGTCCAGCTTTCCAGTTGTGTACAGCTGGAAAACAACTTTGGCACCAGTTCTTTCATCATGGCCAGAATCAGAAGAAGTTTGCCCTGATCGCTTAAGAAAGAAAGATTTTAAAAAGGAACATACTGGAAGGGCCTAGGGGAATTCACCAAAAAGAAGTAATAGCCAAAGAAGAGTACTCAAAACGGACAGAGACCACAGAAACTCTGGAGATCCAGGATTTATTAGTCTGTCTTCACATTGCTGATAAAGACATACTTGAGACTGGGCAATTTACAAAAGAAAGAGGTTTAATGGACTTACAGTTCCGCATGGATGTGGAGGCCTCGCAATCATGGTGGAAGGCAAAGAGAAGCAAGTCATGTCTTACATGGATGGTGGCAGGCAAAGAGAGGGAATGAGAAATGAAGTGAAATGGGTTTCCCCTTATCAAACCATCAGATCTCGTGAGACTTATTCACTACCACGAGAACAGCACGGGGGAACTGCCCCCATGATTCAATTGCCTCCTACTGGGCCCCTCCCACAACAGTGGGAATTATGGGAGTACAATTCAAGATGAGCCAAACCATCTCACAGGAGAACTAAGAAACAATCTCTTCAGGACACAGATGACTGGCTAAATTAGCTCCATGCCCAGGAGTCCTTCAAGACTCAAATTTCTGGGAGAAGATATCTGGTCTAATCACAGTCATGGGCTTACCTCTTGGCCAGAGGAGGACAAGATATTTTGTTAATGATTCTACCAAGACGGCATATGAGGCTGGGAGGACAGGTTTCCAAAGCAAAACTGGGTTCTGCCTTCCAGAAGAAAGGAGACTGGCAGCCTTGGCAGGCAAAAGCAACAGAGACACATTACCGAATATTTACAGAAGCACAAAATCTTTAAGTAGGGTTGGCTTTTGAACTCGGAGCCTTGGGGTTCCTTTTTGCTATTTCACCACATGGATTCATTCCAGAAAGACAGCACGGATTTGTTCTTTCCCCTGACGTCTCTGTCTTTCCCTCCAACACAGACAGACTTTCTCCACAACAAATCCATTTTATGAACAACATATAGACAATAACAAACTTCTCATCAGGCCAGAAATGCCAGTTTATAGCTCTTTGAGAACAGAGATTCTCGGAGTCTGCCAATGTTCAAGGAAGACTTCCAGAGAATAAAACTCGCTTGGAGGTAAAGGGCAAGCTTGAACCTGTGTCCTGGGAGCAGAACATGCAGCAGAACGCATTTCCTGTTTTCCTACTACTCATAACTACCAGGAGTTAGAAGTACCTTGCCTGAAAGAGAAGGTTGTGTTTTGTGTTTCAAGAGTGAGTCTGAGGTAGCTGCAGGCTAGATTATTAAGCAGGTTAATTCAACCAAATGTATTAACAAACGCACCAGCGGGTAAGGGAAGATGTTCTCTGCTTAGATTGTTGTGAGGAAGTTTCTGTGCCCCCACTCTGCCTAGAGGCTAATCAGATGTGTGTGCGCGTGCATGTGTGTGTGTGTGTGTGTGTGACATCTACAAAACTAAACCCAAGATCCTTAAAATATCCACAAATGTTGTTTTCTTGTATGATCATACCTATTTCATAGATGAAAAATCTGAGATACAGTACATGGAACTGTGAATCAGTGATTTAAAAACAAAACAAAACAAGAATTGAGGCTGGGTGTGGTGTTCCAGCACTTTGGGAGACTGAGGTGGGCAGTCACCTGTGGTCAGGAGTTCGAGACCAACCTGGCAAGCATGGTAAAACCCTGTCTCCACTAAAAATACAAAAATGTGCCAGGCGTGGTGGCAGGCACCTGTAGTCCCAGCTACTCGGGAGGCTGAGGCAGGAGAATTGCTTGAATCTGGGAAGTGGAGGTTACAGTGAGCCAAGATCGTGCCACTGCATTCCAGCCTGGGCCACAGAGTGAGACTCTGTCTCAAAAATAAATAAAACAAAATAAAAATAATTGAATTCAAGACTGCAGGATACAACCTTTCTGTATGCCTTGAGAATAATTTTGAAAGCAAGAGAAATGGAAAGGGAGAGAGAGGGGAAGAGAGAGGAAAGGAGAGAGAAGGAGGAAAGGAAAGCAAACTGGCTCTTGGTTAATTCAGATCTTCAAAGGTGCCTCGGTTTTTGGAGATTTAGAGTGCTAAGAGATGCTGTTTGCACACCACCAAGATTCAAATTGAAATTATAGCCAAATAAAAACACATCCCATCCCACGGCTAACTCCTTTCTCCAGCTTTACATTTTAGCTCTGTCTACTCTCAGGTTCTCAACATAGAAAGAAGTCTTTTCATTCCTCAATCATGCTGATTGAGAAAAGATCAAAATGACCTTATAAAATTGATTCCTGGGAGGGTTTTAGTGACTCGTATCTTGTTGACTTTACAAATCTTTTTTTTTTTTTTTGGCCAGGCACAGTGGCTCACACTTGTACTCCCAGCACTTTGGGAGACCAAGGCGGGGTGGATTACTTGAGGTCAGGAATTCGAGACCAGCCTGGCCAACATGATGACACCTTGTCTCTATTAAAAATACAAAAATTAGCCGGGTGTGGTGGCATATGTCTGTAATCACAGCTACTCAGGAGGTTGAAGCAGGCGAATCGCTTGAACCTGGGAGGTGGAGGTTACAGCGAACTGAGATCATGCCGCTGCACTCCAGCCTGGGTGACAGAATGAGACCCTGTCTAAAAATTTGTATATATTTTAAGGCTGTTGGGAGAGAAGAAAATGGAACCCAAAACACTTAGAGGAGGAATGACAGGCTCATCTCATAGGACAGTGGGAAAAAGATTTGGGATTAGGAAAACCTGGGGAAGTGTCTGGAGCCTGTGAGGTCTTGACAGGACAAATGGTCATGTTCCCCATTGTATTTCAGATGCCCAACACAATGCCTGATCCTCAATAGGTGTTCAGTAAATTATTTGTTGAACGAAAGAATGATTGAGTGAATGAATCTCCAGCCAGGCCTCACCTACGTTTTTGCCGAACCAGACTCCAATGCTTTGATTGCTTTGCCCCCATTTTTTTTTTTTTTTTTTTTTGAGCCTTTGTCATCCTGGCAATTGTCTCTGATCCTTTCAAGGCAAGAAATTAGAGCCCGAATTATAGATCTGAACCTTGTGTGAATCATGAACATCTCTGAGAATCTGCTGAGAGTGACAGGCTCTTTTCTCAAAAAAAAAAAAAAGCACAGACACATATGCACAATTTGGCGTATCTTTTCAAGTCAGCCAATGCCCTGAACCTTACATGTGGCCCCAGCCTAACAATCTCTGGAGCTTTTCCTATTCTTCTTCCTGTCTCTCTGCTCCACAGACTTATTTGCTCCTTCATTGGGCCCTCATAGCACTTTTTAAAATCTTTTCGGTTCTTAGCTTAAAACAACATTTATTTTGTTTTCAAGTCTGTAATTTGTGCAGAGCTTGGGGGATACCCTCTGTGTCCTCCACTTCAGGCTGGGGCTGGGATCACCTGAAGGATTACTGCATGGTTGGAGTGTGTTCCCCAAATTTGATGTGCTGGAAACTTAGATCCCCAAGTTCATATGTTGATGGTATTTGGATGTGTGGCCTTTAGGAGGAAATTAGGTTTGGATAAAGTCATCAGGGTGCAGCCCCCATAATGGAACTGGTGGCTTTATGAGAAGAGGAAGAGAGGCGTGAGCTGACACACATACTCTTGCCCTTTCACTATGTGATGCCCTCCACCATGTTATGATGCAGCAGGAAGGCCCTCAACAGACGCCAGCACCTTGATATTGGACTTCCCAGCCTCTAGAACCGTAAGAAATAAATTTCTTTTCTTGATAAATTTCTTTTCTCTAGAAATTACCCAGTCAATGATATTCTGTTATAGTAGCAGAAAACAAGCTCAGACAATTACTCGCTCACCTGTCCAGAGGCTGTCCAGAGATTGATGCTGAAGAGACCTAAACAGTGGGGAGCTAAAATAGCTGGGGGTCCTCAGGCATCTCCTCCTGTCTCTATGTAGTCTTTTTATGCCTTCTCTCTGGCTTACCCAGAGCACTTTAAACATACCTCTCTTACTACTTAACACGCAACATTGTAGTAGTTATTTACGCCTGCTGATTGTGGCAATGTACTTATGTCCGTTTCATTGGCAAAACTGTAAATCTTTCAAAGACAAGGACCATAACTTGTTCATCTCTATTTCCTCAGGACCCTAGCAGATACTTTGCATGTAGCTATGTATTTAATGTATGCTAGTTGGAATATGTATGTAGTTATGTATTTATTTTATTATGATACCTCACTACATTTCAACAAAGAATTAGAATGTAACTTATATATATATACCTCAATACAGCAAAATAAAAATGCAAATCAAAGAAATGGGAATGAAGTGAAAACAAAGGAAGGAAAATATGTTAAAATGAAAGATAACATCACTACCCAAAAGGTACACCCACAAAGTTGTATATTATTATTGGCAGTGCTCCAGAAGAAAGGACAAAGAGGGAAATACACTCAGTTACTAAAGTTCACAGGGTTGCATGCAGATGATTCTCAATTTGGAATTCTCAATTCCCAAACAATGGCTCAACTTATGATTTTTCAACTTTATGATGGTACAAAAGTACACGCCTTCAGTAGAAACTGAATTCTGCTTTTCGCTTTTAGTATAGCATTCAATAAAAGTGAGCTATTCAATACTTTATTATAAAATAGGCTTTGTGTTAGGTGATTTTGCCCAACTATAGGCTAATATAAGCATTCTGAGTATGTTTAAAGTAGGCTAGATGATATAGTTTGGCTGTTTCCCCACCCAAATCTCATCTTGAATTGTAGCTTCCATCATTCCCATGTGTTGTGGAAGGAACCTGGTGGGAGGTAATTGAATCATGGGGGCGTTTTCCCCCAGACTGTTCTCTGGTAGTGAATAAGTCTCACGAGATCTCATGGTTTTATAAGGGGTTTCCCTTTCACTTGGCTCTCATTCTCTCTTGCCTGCTGCCATGTAAGATGTGCCTTTTGCCTTCCATCATGATTGTGAGGCCCTCCCAGCCATGTGGAACTGTGAGTCCATTAAACCTCTTTTTCTTTATAAATTACCCAGTCTTGGGTAAGTCTTTATCAGCAGCATGAAAATGGACTAATACACTAGGTTAAGCTATGATGTTTGCTAGGTTAGGTGTATTAAATGCATTTTCAACTTAAGATGGGTGTATCAGGATGTATTAATAAGTTGAGAATCACCTGTATAAGCCAACTAATCACTTGGGAAAACACAGTTTGTGTGAGTAACAAGGTGTGTAAGAAATGTTTTTCTATTGTGATAAAAGATAAAAATGATAGCATGTTTATACATAAAAATGATAGCATCTTTATACAGTGAATTCTCTATAATGTGCCTCAATTCAGATTAAGGGAGGTTCAACACAAGCAAATCTATAAATGGCCAAAACAAAGGGCTTAACACTGCTATTCTATAAGGCTCTGATTTAATCTGAGCAAATATTTAAGACCATCTAGTCCAGCTTTTTCTGAAGGGTACACTATGGAATAACAATCTTGGAAAAGCTCCGCCCAGTGGTTTCTGTGGTTGAGGAAAGGTAGGAAACCTACTCATATCTTCCTCCTGGAACTGCAAAGTAAAACACTAGCATT
Source organism: Sapajus apella (assembly GCF_009761245.1). Lineage (NCBI taxonomy): Eukaryota > Metazoa > Chordata > Mammalia > Primates > Cebidae > Sapajus > Sapajus apella. The sequence goes on from NW_022436942.1 coordinate 74,727,958, forward strand.
TTAAAGGCTCTGAGAAGTCCTGCAGTAAAGAAACCCAGCATTTCCCAGGTTTCTCTGACTACCGTTGTGCAAGAACCTTGGGATAGTCTCCAAAGGGGACCTAGGTCCACCGAGCCTACCATGAAATAAATTTTTCCTTCTGTGAGAGTAGATGAGAGTAACAGACTGCTATTCTTCAGCAAGTTATGCTGAACTCTCTCTCCTTTGTCCTAAAAATCCTAGGAGGGAAACAAAGTAAAGTCTGCAAATTTCCTGCTTAAAGCACCTTTGCTTCTATAGCTATTATCATTAAAAAAAAAAAAAAAAAAAAAGATCAGGGAGACACTTGTCCTCTTAAATTGCAAATAAAGCAAAAGAAAGGTGTGATTGAATGTTACCAAGAGCTCCCAATTTCTACCACTAGGAAAATAAAAAAGGATCCTCTCTACAGATATCAGACAAGACCTTTTGATTATCCATAATCCTCATCACAAAATGATCAACACTTGCTCAGGCCAATCAGAAAACCAAAGAGTTGCACCTTCCACAGATAGATGGCCAGAGACAGCATGGGCATTAAGTGACTATTTGTTTTGGGATTGCATATGGAAAGAAATCAAGGACATCTGCTATTCTTTGTCCAGTTCCTGTCTCCTGGTACACTAACACTTTCATCTCAAAAGAATCAAAGCGTATCTTGTCGGAAAAAGAAAGACATGTCTCCGTTCTGTGTACCAGAGAACAATCCCGGAGTCTTTCCTTCACAGAACGCTTGTTGATATCCTACTTAATAGTCTATGGACCACACTGGAAGTCTGTGATTAAGTACACAGAAGGACTGCAGAGACTTTAGGTCAATGGTTCTCAAACTAAGTTCCACAGAGCACTAGTGATCCTTGGAGAGGCTCAGAGGCTGCGGGGGAGGGATGGAGGGGCCCTTAGCAGGCAGAGGTCTGGGCCCTCAGCCCCAATTCAATTGTGGCAGATTTTTTTTTTTTTTTTTTTTTTGAGACGGAGTTTCGCTCGTTACCCAGGCTGTAGTGCAATGGCGCGATCTCGGCTCACCGCAACCTCCGCCTCCTGGGTTCAGGCAATTCTCCTGCCTCAGCCTCCTGAGTAGCTGGGATTACAGGCACGCGCCACCATGCCCAGCTAATTTTTTGTAGTTTTAGTAGAGACGGGGTTTCACCATGTTGACCAGGATGGTCTCGATCTCTTGACCTCGTGATCCACCCGCCTCGGCCTCCCAAAGTGCTGGGATTACAGGCTTGAGCCACCGCGCCCGGCCTTTTTTTTTTTTTTTGAGACTGTCTAGAGTCTGGCTTTGTCCCCCAGGCTGGAGTGCAGTGGCACAATCTCGGCTTACTGCAACCTCTGCCTCCTGGATTCAAGCAATTCCCCTGCCTCAGCCTCCCAAGTAGCTGGGACTACTAGCACGTGCCACCACGCCTGGCTAATTTTGTTTGTTTGTTTGTTTGTTTTTTGAAATGGAGTCTCACTCTGTAGCCTGGGCTGGAGTGCAGTGGCCCGATCTGAGCTCACTGCAACCTCTGCCTCCCAGGTTCAAGCAATTCTCCTGCCTCAGCCTCCCAAGTAGCTGGGATTACAGGCACCTGCCACTATGGCCAGCTAATTTTTTGTATTTTTAGTAGAGACAGGGTTTCACCACGTTGGCCAGGCTGGTCTGGAACTGCTGACTTCGTGATTCACCCACCTCAGCCTCCCAAAGTGCTGGGATTACAGGTGTGAGCCCCTGCGCCCAGACTAATTTTTGTATTTTTAGTAGAGGTAGAGTTTCACCATGTTGGCCAGGCTGTTCTCAAACTCTTGACCTCAGGTGATCCTCCTGCCTTGACCTCCCAAAGTGCTGGAATTACAGGCGTGAGCCACAGTGCTCAGGTGGATTCCCTTTTTTTTTCTACATAAAAACTTGTTTGGAAAAAAAAGTTCTGTTACTTAAAATCAGAAAATATTTGAAAACCACTGCTTTAAACAGAACTCCATATACACTTATTTTTCACAGCTGAAATTCTGATAAGGCACACATTCTTAGTTATATTCTTAGCAAGAACCTGGAGGCGGAAATTTAATTATTTTAAATTAAAAGCAGAACCATGGCAAAACATACCATAAACAAATAAAAGATTTGCAACTATATAACTCATAAAGGATTAATATCCTCCTCCCCCTATTTTTTTTTTTTTTTTTTTTTTTTGGAGTCACTCTCTCGCCCAGCCTGGAGTACAGTGGTGTGATCTTGGCTCACTGCAACCTCCGCCTCCTGAGTTCAAGCAATTCTCCTGCCTCAGCCTTCCAGGTAGCTGGGATTACAGGCATGTGCCACCATACCCAGCTGATTTTTGTATTTTCATTTCAGACAGGGTTTCACCATGTTGACCAGGCTGGTCTCAAACTCCCGACCTCAAGTGATCCACCTGCCTCGGCCTCCCATAGTTCTGGGATTATAGGTATGAGCCACCATACCTGGCCAATAGCTTTAATTTATAAGACAATCCTACAAATTAAAAAGGCCAATAGCCCAGGAAAAACCCAGGGCCAGGCTGCAGCTTTCACAGAAGCAGAAATGCAAATGACCAACAAGCATATGAAAAGATGCTCAGCCTCACTTGTCAGGCAAATGCAAATGAGAACAATGAGATACTATTTTTTACCCATCAGATTGGCAAAAATGGAACATATGTGTAACATCCAGAGCTCACGAGGGTGTAGGAAATCCAGTTCCTTCGAACACCATCGGGGGAGGTCTGTAAGTCATTATAACATGGTGGAAAATCAACTGTTGGTATTTTTGAAAATTTCAACTGTGGTTCAGGACTCCTATTTCTGAGAATATATCCATCAGAAATGAAAATGTCAGTATACAAAGACATAAATCTGTAATGAAGTTTATTGCAGCATCATTTGAATAGTTAAAAAAGCAACAGCAACCTGAAAACGGTCTGAATGTATATTAATAAAAACATGATTGAACAAATCATGATATATTTATATTAAGAAAAACAGTGCAGCTATTAAAAATTATAAAATAGACTGTTGCAGAGGCTCACTCCTGCAAGCCACCGCATAAGGAGGCCAAGGCAGGCAGATCACTTGAGCCCCGGAGTTCAAGAACAACCTGGGCAATATGGCAAAACTCCACTTTTACAAAAAATAAAAAGATTAGCTGGGTGTGGTGGGACCAAAGGCATGCCTTTATGGTCCCAGCTATTTGGGAGGCTGAGGTAGGAGGATTGCTTGAGTCCAGGAGGTCAAGGTTGCAGTGAGCTATCATCGTGCCACTGTGCTTCAGCCTGAGGGACAGAGCAAGACCCTGTCAAAAAAAGAAAGTATACACTATGTTGGCCAGGCTGGTCTCGAGCTCCTGATCTCAGGTGATCCACCCGCCTCGGCCTCCCAAAGTGCTGGGATTACAGGTGTGAGCCACTGCTCACATCTGAACACAGTGACAGGGAGATAGCCTTGCAAGACCTTGTTAAATATTTAAAAAGCAAATGTTATTCCATTTAAAAAAAAAAAAAAAAAAGGAAAGAAAAGAAAGAAGGGGCTGGGTGCAGCGGCTCACGCCTGTAATCCCAGCACTTTGGGAGGCTGAGGTGGGCGGAGCACGAGGTCAGGAGTTCACAACCAGCCTGACCATCATAGTGAAACCCCGTCTCTACTAAAAATAAAAAAAATTAGTGGGGCGTGGTGGCAGGTGCCTGTAATCTCAGCTACTCGGGAGGCTGAGGCAGGAAAATCGCTTGAACCTTGGTGGTGGGGTTGTTGGTGAGCTGAAATCGAGCCACGGCACTCCAGCCTGGGTGACAGTGCAAGACTCCATCTCAAAAAAAAAAAAAAAAAAAAAAAAGAAAGAATGAAAAAGAATCAAACCCTGAAAAGAAGTTTCTATGTGTTTTTGTAAATGAAGAAAACAGGAAGGAAACATTTGTATCAAATTCTTAACAGTGAATGAATCAGGGAGTTGCATTGGAGAGCCTGGAGCTGCTATTAATTTTATTTTAGGTAATTCTTGTTTGAATTGCTACAAAAGATATACATGACTTTCATAATTCAAATGATCAGTATCTTTAAAAACAGAATTAGGGGTAAAAATTCAAAGCAATCATGCTACTTTGACAATCACTCAAAGGTAGGGTGGGCCTGGCTTCCTGGAATGAAGTCTTAAAGACCCAGCTGAGGTTTGTGTCTTAATAGAAGGTACCCCAGTTAGGCATGGCGTTAAGTTGAAGGAGTGCTTTTCAATAGAGCCAATATCTTCCTTGAAAAAGAGTCTTGACTCTTCTCTAATACATGACAAAGGCTTGACTGACACCCCAAAACAATACACTCTAGGACAGGTGTCAGCAGATGTTTTCTGTAAAAGAACAGATAGTAAATCTATGATGGTGTGTGGGCTGTAATACACACAGTTTCCGTCACAACGACTCAGCTCTGTTGTTATTGTGCAAAAATAGCCTTAGACAATGTGTAAATGATTGAGGATAACTGCGTTTCAATACAATTTTATTTATAAAAGAAGTAGCTGGCCAGATTTGACCCAGGGGCTACAGTTTCCCAACCACTAGTATAGAAAGTGGGCATAATGATCTTTCAGAAGCAAACTTTTAAGGCCAGGCGAGGTGGCTCATGCTTGTAATCCCAGCACTTTGGGAGGCCGAGGTGGGTGGATCACCAGACGTCAGGAGTTCGAGACCAGCCTTGCCAATATGGTGAAACCCCATCTCTACTAAAAATACAAAAATTAGCTGGGCATTGTGGCACGTTCCTGTAGTCCCTGCTACTCTGGAGGCTGAGGCAGGAGAATCACTTGAACCCGGGAGGCGGAGGTTGTAGTGAGCCAAGATCCTGCCATAGCACTCCAGCCTGGGTGACGAGAACAAAACCCCTTCTCAAAAAAAAAAAAAAAAAAAGAGAGAGAGAGAAACAAACTTTTAAATAGAATTATATGTAATATGCATACAATAAAAGTATACAATTATTATTTTTTTTTTTGAGACAGAATTTTGCTCTTGTTGCCCAGGCTGAAGTGCAACGGTGCAATCTCAGCTCACTGCAACGTCCGCCTTCTGGGTTTAAGTGATTCTCTTGCCTTAGCCTCCTGAGTAGCCACCATGCCCGGCTAATTTTGTATTTTTTTAGTAGAGGCGGGGTTTCTCCATGTTGGTCAGGCTGGTCTCGAACTCCCGACCTCAGGTGATCCACCTGCCTCAGCCTCCTAAAGTGCTGGGATTACAGGCATGAGCCACCATGCCTGGCCTACAATTAATTTTTAAGAAGGGAACACATCTTTATAAGTGCCACTCAGATTAAGATATATAATGTTACTCAATCCCAAAAGTGCCCCTTGTGCACCTCCAAGTCATGCCCATCATCACCACCAAAGCTAGCCACAGATTAGATTTCTCTCCTCCAAATTCGTTTTTGTTGGCTTTTACCCTTACGTAAATGAAATTCTACAGCACTTTCTTTCACTCAATGACATGCTAGTGAGATCTATCCCTGTGATTGTGTGGGTTCGTCCAACTTCATGCCCTATTGCATGTGCCACGTGTGATGTTGCATTGATAGCATTGAACAAACATGCCACACTTTTTTTATCTGTTCCACTATAAGAATATTTGGGTGGTTTCTAGTTTGGGGTTATTATCAATAAGGCCACTATGAACATTTTTGAACATATCTTTGGTACCCCTATTTACACATCACTACTAGGCATATTCTTGGAGCATGTATGCTTATGCTCAGCTTTAGAAAATGCTATTACACAGTTTTCTGAAGTGGTTGTACTAAATTTGGACTCCCACTACCTATAAGGGTCTCAGCTTCTCTAAGCATTAACAACACTTGATATTGACAGATTTTCTTTTCTTTTTTTTTCCCCTGTAAATTTAGCCATTTTTGTGTGTTCATGTGTAAAACTTATATATAGTAAGGTGCAAAACTCTTAGTTAAGTTTTATTTACATGTATAAAAAGCTTGGTGTGGTTTTAATTGAATTTTAATTGACTAATGATATTGATTCCTTTTTGACAGGTTTATAGGCCATTTGGATTTCCCTTTTGTAAAAAGCTTGTGTGTTTTGCCAATTATTTTTTAATTGCATTTTTTCTTATTAATTTGTGGACATCCTTTTTAAATATTCTGAATATGAATCTTCTGCTTGATATCGTTAGTTCAACTATCTTCCCCCATTCTGTGGTTTGCATTTTTGTTCTCATTGGGATATTTTGATGAACAGAAGTTCTTAATTTTGATGAAGTCCAACTGATCAACTGTTTGCTCTTTCTTTCCCCTCCCTCCTTCTTCCCTTCCTCCCTCCCTTCCTTCATTCTTTTGACGGTCTCGCTCCATCATCCAGGCTAGAATGCAGTGGCACCATCTCAGCTGACTGCAGTCTCTACCTCCCAGACTCAAGCCATCCTCCCATCTCAGCCTCCCAAGTAGTTGGGGTCACAGGCAGGCACACCGCCACCACACCCAGCTAATTTTTGTATTTTTTTCTATAGAGATGAGGTTTCTCCATGTTGCCCAGGCTGGTCTCAAACTCCTGGCCTCAAGCAATCCACCTGCCTCTACCTTCCAAATTGCCGAGTTTACAGGCATGAGCCACTGCACCCAGCCAACTGTTTTCTTTATGGTTAGTATTCTTTCTTTGTTGTTTTGAAATAGCGTCTCTCTCAGTCGCCCAGGCTGAAGTGCGGTGGCACGATCTTGGCTTACTGCAACCTCCGCTTTCTGAGTTCAAGCAGTTCTCATGCTTCAACCTCCTGAGTAGCTGGGACTACAGGGGTGAGCCACCACACCCGGCTAATTTTTGTGTTTTTAGTAGAGACGGGGTTTCACTGTATTGGCCAGGCTGGTCTCACACTTCTGACCTCAGGTGATCTGCCCTCCTTGGCCTCCCAAAGTGCTGGGATTACAGGTGTGAGCCACCGAGCCCGGCCTATGGTTAGTATTTTCATGTCCTGTTTTAGAAATCTTTCCCCATCCTACGGGCATAAGGATATCCTCCCATGTTGTATCCTAGATTTATTGTTTTAGTTAGACATTTCAGTCTATAACCATGATAGTAGTCAGAACCAGAAATGTGTAATGGGTAGACATAACCCATTACAATATTTTCAGTCCCCCATGTTCTTCCAGAACCTTCTATTGCTCGTGAGAGGTGGTTTATTTCCCCTTCCCTTCAACCTGGGCTGGTCTCTGTGACTGTTTCAACCAACAGAATGAAGCAGAAGAGACACATCTATCCTTCCAAAGAAGCTCAGAGAAGGTAATATGGCTTCCACCTGGCTCTCTCTCATTCTCTCAAGATACATGCTCTGGGTGTTCTGACCACCACAAAATAAGTCTGGTTCCAGGCCAGGCGTGGTGGCTGATGCCTGTAATCCCAGCACTTTGGGAGGCTGAGGAGGATTGATCACCGGAGGTCAGGAATTTAAGACCAGCCTGGCTAACAGGGCAAGACCCTGTCTTTACTAAAAATACAAAAATTAGCCAGGTATGGTGGCGCATGCCTGTGATCCCAGCTACTTGGGAGGTTGACGCACAAAATCATTGAACCCAGGAGCCGGAGGTTGCAGTGAGCTGAGATTGTGCCATGCACTCCAGCCTGGGCAATGAGGCTCTGTCCCCCCTGCCAAAAAACAAAGAAACAAATCTGGTTCCCTGAAGCCACCACAATGGAGAAACCACATTGAGACAGAGAAAGAGAGACGCCCAAGGAACCAGCTGTTCTTGCCCCTAGCTCTACAGGCCTTCCTGATCCACACACCAATCTTGAGTGTGAAAAAGCCTTCTAGGTGACCCCAACGGTAGCCACATGCCATATCCTGAGCTAGAATTGTCCAGTCTGGCTGCTTATGAATCTTTAGCCTGCAGAAACTGTGAAGGATAACAAATGAATCCAGCCGAGTGCAGTGGCTCACTCCTATAATCCCAGCACTTTGGAAGGCTGGGGCGGGCGGATCACCTGAGGTCAGGAGTTCAAGACCAGCCTGGCCAATATGGTAAAACTCCATTTCTACCAAAAATATGAAAGTTAGCCAGGTGTGGTGGTGGAGGCCTGTAATCCCAGCTACTCGGGAGGCTGACGCAGGAGAATCCCTTGTTGCAGTGAGTTGAAATCACGCCACTGCACTCCAGCCTGGGCAACGGAGCAAGACTCCATCTCAAACAAACAAACACGTGAACATTGATTTAAGCCACTATGGTTTCGGCTTATTTGTTACCCGGCAATAGATGATTGCAACAGGAGGGAAGAAGAGCAGCCATCTCTCCACGCTCTAACCTGGCACTAATTTGGAGGGGTAGGCTTGATCTCCACCCCTGCTGCTTATTTCAAGGGTGTGTTCTCAACCCCTAAAGGCAAAGAGGGCCTTGACTTTCCCTTCGAGAGCCTCATTTTCATCTTAGTGCTAATGCAACAGAGCACATTCATGAAAAGAGAGAGTCCTGGAGATTAAAGAGATGGTAAAATTAGATAAGAAAGATAAGAAATCCCCCTTGGCAAGCCCTGAAGGGTAGTGAGGTTTTGGTGCTCATCCAGAGAGATTAGCAGGGAATACTTCAGGAGCATCAGTCAGAAATATCCACCAGGGGCTTGGGGGACACCATTCCTCTGGCACTTGCCATCTCCTCTGCACCTCACCCAGTGGCAGGCTCAGAGAGGGGCTCTGAAATTACTTCCTTAATGAATGGGTAAATGAATGAATGAGGAAGTAAATATATGATAATAGTAATCTTTGATGAGTGCCTACCTGATGCAAGCACTGTACATAATTGGTTGTTGTTGTTGAGATGGAATTTTGCTCCTGTTGCCCAGGTTGGAGTGCAATGGTGCGATCTCAGCTCACTGCAACCTCCGCCTCCGGAGTTCAAGTAATTCTCCTGTCTCAGCCTCCCGAGTAGCTGGGATTATAGGCGCATGCCACTGAACTCTGCTAATTTTTATATTTTTAGTAGAGATGAGATTTCATTATGTTGGTCAGACTGGTCTTGAATTCCCAACCTCAAGTGATCCACCCACCTCAGCATCCCAAAGTGCCGGGATTACAGTACAGGCATGAGCCACCATGTCCAGCCTGTACGTGATTTCCTGTCCTCCTGCAGCCTTGCCTTCAGGGAGAGATGGTTTCCTGGTTTTCCAGAGGTTAGAAAACTTGCTTGAAGTTCCAAAATCGCTAAGGACAGAATCCCATTTCAAACTCAGTCCTTTTGAACTCCTTGGCTCAAGCCATCTTCGCACCACGCCTGGCTTATTTTAAAATGTTTTGTAGCGACTGGGTCTTGCTACATTGCCAGTCTCGAACTAGTCTCGAACTCCTGACCTGAAGTGATCCTCCCACCTAAGCCTTCTAAAGTGCTGGGATGGCAGGCGTGAGCCACAGCACGCGACCTTTTTATTTTTTTTTAATGTTTGTATAAGCTCTTTACTCCCAAGCGCACTCTTAGCCACTCTTAGCCTTCGGGGAATCCACCCACGCTTTTTCCTTTCTTGAGATAAGACAAGAGTGTTTTCCCAAGGGCCTTGAGCACCAGAGAGCAGAACTCCACGCTGTGCTGGGCATGGACCAGGCCGCGCATGGAGCTCAGGCAGGGGGTTCTCATCCCACTTCCGTGGCCTGGGAACTCAGGAGGAAACAGCAATTAAATTAGAGGGGTCAAGGAAGGAGGTGGAGGGTGGGGGGAGCTGGTGGCCAGACCCAGAAATGCCAGATTTCAATTTGCATAATAATTTTGTTAGCAACAATGGGCATCCAGGACATCTCTTTAAAGGCTGTAATGTTAATTTAATGGGAAAAAAGCTAATACAATTCCCCCAGAATTTTTCAATTAAATTAATGTGATGGGCTTTAATGGATAGCTTAAGTAGAGAGTGTGAACAGGAGAAATATTGCATAAATTATACATACATTTATATATGGGCTGCCCATATATATCATCTCTCTGCTCTAAGGTTTTGACATATGAGAGGCCTTATGCTTAAATCTGGCAACCAGTTATGACTCTATTTCAATTAAAGTGACCCTTTTATCATTCAAAGAAGGAGGGGTGCTTCTTCCTGTGGAGCTTCCACATACCCCTTCCCTTCAACAGTACACCAGAAGATTCTAGTCTTAAAGAAACAGAAGGCTCGTGGAACAGTGACCCATGAGAACACACATGCGCACAAAAAGTCGATGATATGAGAAATCTGTAGATGCAGAATCTTGTTCCCTGCTCCCCAAAGACATCTGATGGAGCAGAAAATAAAATGGACTAAATTTTAAGGACCCCTTTATCTTCTTGAGCACATATTTGTTCGTATGTTTCATTCAGCAGGTGTTTATTAGATAGCCACTAAATGCTGGACGCTTTTCAAGGTGCTTTAAGGCATAATGCTGTGAGCAATCAGATGTGATCACTGTCCACGTGACCCTGTCCCTTTGGTCAAATCTCATAACCATTTATGAATTTGCTGACTTGGTTCTGTAAAAAATGCAAGATATATATATATATGAATATATATATATATTCAGCATTTTCATACCTTCATTTGACTCTATTTTAACTTCCTTAATTAAATTTCATTTCATTTTAATTTTAATCTTTTTTATTTTTATTTATTTATTTTTTTTGAGAGAAGGTCTTGCTCCACGGCCCAGGCTAGAGTGGACTGGTGCAATCACAGCTCACTGCAGCCTCAACCTCCCAGGCTCAGGCGGTCCTCCCACCTTAGCCTCCTGAGTAGCTGGGACTACAGACATATGTCACTGCATCAGGCTAATTTAAAATTTTTTTGTAGGAACAAGCTTCTGCCATGCTACCCAGGCTGGTCTTGAACTCCTGGGCTCAAGCAACCCACCTGCCTTGGCCTCCCAAAATATTGGGATTACAGGCATAAGCCATTGCATCTGGCCAAAAGGAAGCATTGATTTTAAATTTTTTGTTTATAACTGTTATGGATACCTAATAATCATCTATGTGATATGGTTTCAACATGCGTCCTTGCCAAATCTCGTGTTGAAATGTGATCCCCAGTGTTGGAAGTAGACCTGGTGTTTGGGTGGTGGGGTGGATCCCTCACGGCTTGGTGATGTCCTTGTGAGAGTGAGTGAGCACTCACCAGATCTGGGTAAGTGTGTGGCATCTCCTCCCTCACTCTTCCCCCTCTTGCTCCTGCTTCCCCCTTGTAACTTGCCAGCTCCTGCTTCACCTGCCACCATGAGTAAAAGATCCCTCAGGCCTCCCCAGAAGCAAAGCAGATGCCAGCACCACGCTTCCTGCAGCCTGCAGAACTGCGAGCCAATTAAACCTCTTTTCTTTAAAAATTACCCAATCTCATATATTCCTTTATAGCAATGCAAGAATGGCCTAATTCACCATGCCTCTATTTATCACTTATAAAATAAAGATAATAATTTTCATGATTCAAGATGGCCCCGACCATCTTGCTGCCTCCTGTGGGTCTTATTCACATATTTGTGTAGAACCCCCTCTGCAACCCACACTGAATAGTGTACCAGGTAGCATGTTGTAGAAATGGGAGGCTGTGGCCAGGCATGGTGGCTCACGCCTGTAATCCCAGCACTCTGGGAGGCCAAGGTGGGTGGATCACCTGAGGTCAGGAGTTCAAGGCCAGCCTGGCCAACATGGCAAAACCCTGTCTCTACTAAAAATACAAAAATTAGTCAGGCATGGTGGTGGGTACCTGTAATCCCAGCTACTTGTGAGGCTGAGGCAGGAGAATTGCTCCAACCCAGGGGGCGGAGGTTGCAGTGAGCCAAGATTGCTCCACTGTACTCCAGCCTGGGCAACAGAATGAGACTCTGTGTCAAAAAAAAAAAAAAAAAGAAATGGGAGGCTGTGACTTCTAAGGCAAAGCCATGAAAGACATTGCGGCCTCCTCTTTGCTCTCTCTTTTGGCTCATTTGCCAAGAGGGAGGGAGGCCAGCCACCATGCTGTGAGGACACTCAAGTAGCCCTGCAGGGAGGTCAGTGTTGAGGAACTGAGATCTCCTGCTAATGGTCAGATCACCTTGCCAACAGCCACATAAGCAAGCACCATGGAGCAGATCCTCCAGTCCCCATTGAGCCTTCAGATGAGACTGCAGCCCCAGCCAATATCTCAACTATACCTTCACGAGAGAAAAGCCAGCTAAGTCAATTCCATACTCCTGACCCACAGAGACCTCATAAAATAGTGTTGATTGTTGCCTCAAGCCACTAAGTGTCAGAGTAATTTGTGATGCACCAATAAATAAATGATATGGTCTTCTTCCTTTCCCAGTGAAGGCAAAGTAGGTACTGTCATTAAGGTCCCCCAACACCCGCTTTCTGCCTATATTTCCTAAGGCAGCACTTCTGCTCCCTTGTTTAAGCTTGTAGCTGATGCAAAGTCTCCAAGTTTAATATGACCACTCTCAGAGGTATTGTCATTTTAATTAAAGTCTCTTGAAAATCAAAAAAGGATTTCAAGCCCAAAGAAATGAAGGTCTTGAGGTAAAATCTCAGTAAACAGGGAAGCTGTTAGGTGACGGGAGCTTCCAGGAATCCTCAAATCACGGATCTAGGGACCCATGTTTTCACTCAACTCCTAGCATGTCAGCAGCCAAGACAAAAAGCACACAATGCTAGCAGTTTCCAGTTTGTTGTTTTTTGTTTTTTTTTTTTAGCATCAATCTTTGTTTCCAGGGGCTATTTTCCCCCCTCTTATGCTAAGATGGTTCATGATCTGCTGGTAGGAAAAATAAAAAGCTAAGTGAGGTTTTCATTGATTAAACTCCAAAACTGACCAACCATGAGCATTCATGAAGCCTCGGCCACACCAGCCCACGGAGGTAGCTGCAGACTTGCGTGGAGCCCCAGGATGGAATCTTGGCTCTGCCGCTTACTGCCTGCAGAATGAGCAAGGCTGTTGACATCTCCGAGCTTCATTTTCTCTTCTGGAAAGTGGGGATATTAATAGTTGTCTCATAGCCTGGCATGTAGGAGGAGCTGAATGCATGCTGCTGCTGTCTTATATGGCATCCTATGGAGAGTATGGCAGAGGCAGCAGGAAATAGCACATCTGCTCAGCATCTCTCAAACTATTTGACTTAACCTTGCAAGGACTGACACCTAAGGGAGATGACAGATCTCCAGCACTAGGTGGTAAGCGCTTTCTGTCCAGTAAGCCCACCTACCAAGAACTCCACTGACTGCCAGGGTAGGTTGCTCCCTCTGTGCTAATTTTTCAAGAGGGTGTCCCTCTGAGGCTGACTGCTGTGTTTGCCCCTTTCCCAAGAGGCATAAGGGTGACAGCAAGGAGGCGGGGAAGCCAGAGCTCCTTCAGGGAGCAGAGTAGTTCTCTCCTTGGTGAGATCAGTTCTGATCTGAAGTGGAGGCAGGCTGAGAGCTTGAGTCTCCAACAGCAACACATTTAGGGGAGTCATGGTGTGGCTGCCTCTGGAGCAGCAGAGCAGAGAATGCAGGACTCTTGTTTTCTTCCCTTGGTTTGTGCAGGGATGTGACTCAAGAGTTATCCCAGCCATCTTCACCACCATGTGGACAAAGTCAGTCTGCAGGAAGAGAGAGAGACACACAGCTTCTAATTCTTAACAATTTCCTTCTGTTCCTGAGCAGACATCTAGATTTTTGTCCTTGACAGCATGGTTTCAGACTACCCCTGATGATACACAGCAGAAACAGAATGGGAATTCACCAGGCTAATGAGCATTAACTCCTCTGTATTGTAAAAGAAAGTGAGCAGGCAGTGTCACATAAAGCATGTAGCCAGATAAGAGCCATCAATGACCCATGTTTGCCCTTGATAAGAACTGCTTTTCACTCTTATAAAGGAGAAAAGAGATGGTGCTGAGCAATGATCAAGACAGCATCCATTAACTAGTCCCTCCATCCATGCATCCATATATCAACTCATCCACCCATTCATCCATTCACCCATCCATCAATCTGTTGATCCAGTTAGCCAGCCAGCCACCCATTCATCCATCACCCACCCATCCATCCTTCCATCCATTCATCCATCCATCATCTACTCATCATCCCTTCATCCACATACCCACCCATCCATGCATTGTATCCATCCATCCATCCATCCATCCGTCCATCCATCCAACCATTCACCCATTCACTCAGCAAACTGTCATGGAACATCTTCCACTTACTTGACCCTATGAGAGATTTCCAGTTCAATGAACATTTATTAAGACAGTATCCATCAACTTATCCACCCCATCCATCCATCCATGAAGTCATCCATCCAACCATCCACCCACCACTCCACTACCATATCTTCCAACTTGCGAGAAATGTTATCTGGCAAAGCAGTAACAACTCTGCGTCTGCTCTGCTAGATGCTGAGGATGCAAAGAAAAACAAGCCAAGGTCCCTCAAAGAGTTTACAGTTTGGTTGTAGGTGGGGGATACAAATGTAAACATCCAGTAAAGTGAAGAAAGTACTGAGGGAGCACAGAGGAGGCCAAACAGTCCATAGTTTACACTGGCCCACCACAGTGGGACTGGGGCTGGCCAGGGCCGAGCAGTGTCCTCACTCAATCACCACCATATGTAACTGCATATTGGTGAGGCGTCAGTGAAGTGGGAGAAGCGCTAACTCATCACAGTGGACAAGTTTTATTTGACTAACACCTTCTGAGAGAACCGCTGCTCTCCACTTCTCAGTCATTGTAGTTCAGAGACACCCGAACCCATGCACCTGCTCCAGGCCTGGCCAAGCAGAAAAGCAAATACTCCTGGCCACTGGAACAGGCTGTGGGATGTAGCCATTGAAGCCATCCTGGGGACCTTGGCTGTCCTGGGGAATAAGGCAAACTCTCCTTCTAATGCTGATGAGCCTGGAGCTGCTGGGACCCATGCTTCCACCATGAAGAAGGATGGTAACTGAGAATGATCCCCAAAGGGGAAGCATTGCTGAGAGGAGAGTTGGGGGATGAAGGCACTGGTTGAGCTCCTAGATCCAGCTGTGCTAAAAGCCATAATAGAGACCTCACCTGATACATTAACTGAAAAAATCCCTCTTTTGGTCTCAGTCAATCTATGGTGGCTTCCTTCACAAACTCAGGGACATCTGGAAAGGAGACCTGTGTCCACAGTGGCAGGAACTGCTTTGCCAGGTAATGATGCTTGCATGTTGGGAGACATGGTGGATGGATGGATGGATGGATCAATGGATAGGGTGGATAAACTGATGGATTCTATCATAATCACCAGTCAGTCATAGCTTCAAGTCCAAAAAGCAGCTCCTATCAAGGGCAGATGGTGTTCACTGATTCTTTCATTCAATCAATAATTGACCTGAATTTTAGTTTCAGCCCTGCCTCTAACCCACTGTGTGACCTTGGGTTAGATGCTGTCCCTCTCTGGGCTTCAGATACATCAATTGTAAAGTGAAAGAATTATATTACATCACATTTCTTGAAGCATAATCAGAACAGTAGTCCTTTGGGATACACTGGAAAGTAAACTATATTTGTGGGTTGAATTGCATCTTGCAAAACAGATATGTTGAGGTACTGCTGGTACTTCAGAATGTGACGTTATTTGGAAATAAGATCATCGTAGTTAGTTCAGATGAGGTCATGCTGAAGTAGAGTGGGCCACTAATCCAACAGGATTGGTGTCCTCCTAAGGAGATGGCTACGTGTAGACAGAGACACACAGAAAGAACGCCATGTGACAATGATGAAACTGATTGGGCCAGGCAAGGTGGTTCACACCTGTAATCCCAGCACTTTGGGAGGCTGAGGCAAAAAGATCACTTGAGCCCAGTAGTTCAAGTCCAGCCTGGGCAACACAGGGAGACCTCGTATCGACAAAAAATAAAAATAATGGGCCACACATGGTGGCGGGTGACTGTAGTCCCAGCTACTCAGGAAGCTGAGGCAGGGAAACTGCTTGAGCCTGGGAAGTTGAGGCTGCAATGAGCCATGGTCGTGCCATGCACTCAAGCCTGGGTAACAGAGCAAGACTCTGTCTCAAAAAGAAAGAAGGAGAGAGAGAGAGGCAGAGACAGAGACAGAGAGACAGAGAAAGAAAGAGAGAGAGAAAGAGAAAGGAAGGAAGGAAGGAGGGAGAGAGAAAGAGAGGGAGGGAGGGAGGAAAAGGGAAACAGAAAGAAAAGAAACAGAAACAGAGATTGGAGCAATACAGCGACAATCCAAAGAACACCAAGGATTGCCTGCCACCACCAGAAGCCAGGAAGAGACGAGGAAGGATCCTCTACAGATTTCAGAGAGAGCATGGCCCCATTGACAGCTCGATTTCTGACTTTTAGCCTCCAGAATTGTGAGACAATAAATTTCTGTTGTTTGGAACTTGTGCACCTCCAATATGTGGTACTGGGTTAGAGCAGCCCTAGGAGACTAATCCAGGAGTGAAGGATGCTTCCTAACCCTGTATACCATACTCCTTCGAGATCCATCATGCACACTATCACATTAAAGGCTCTAAGGAGCCCTCCAGTAAAGCCCCATTTAAATGCGTCTAATCCAGCACTTACACAACTTCTTTGATAACTCCTAAGATTAGATGATCTTGAAGATCTTTTGCAGCACAACTGCATGGGGTGTGAGGAAGCGGACAAGCAATGAATGTGGGTGGCTCTGGCTGAATGTCTATACCTTTTATATTTTAACTTTTAATTAATTAATTAATTAATTAATTTTTCTGAGACAAAGTCTTACTCTGTTGCCCAGGCTGGAGTACTGCTGTGCGATCTCAGCTCACTGCAACCTCCACGTCCTAGGTTCAAGAGATTCTTTTGCCTCAGCCTCCCGAGTAGCTGGAATTAAAGGTGTGTGCCACCATGCCTCGCTAATTTTTTTGTATTTTTAGTAGGGATGGGGTTTCACCATGTTGGCCAGGCTGGTCTCGAACTCCTGACCTCAGGTGATCTACCTACCTCAGCCTCCTAAAGTGCTGGGATTACAGGCATGAGTCACCATGCCTGGCTACTTTAACTTTTTAAAGAATACACATAAAGTATGTGGTTTAAAAATATCCAAACAGTACAAAAAGCTGTATAGGAAAAATACATCCCTGTCCCACCCCTCTCTCCCAGGCCCTTCAGAAGACACAGCTTCCCGTTTTCTTATTTATTCTTCCAGAGTGTTCTACACATATATAAACCCATATATAGATATGCTTCTTTTTTTATACACAAATGGTCATCTACTATATTTATGGGTTTTCTACAGTGTTTCTTAAAAATTAATGTGTCTTAGAGATTTCTGTATCATAGGTGCAACTCTGGTGCTCATTCTTGTCTGGATAATTCTGTGTTGTGGGTCTGTCCTGTGCAAGTGCATAAGATATTGAGGAGCAGGCAGGGTGCAATGGCTCCTGCCTGTAATCCCAGCACTTTGGGAGGCCGAAGGGGGCAGATCACGAGGTCAAGAGATCGAGACCATCCTGGCCAACATAGTGAAACCCCATCTCTACTAAAAATACAAAAATTAGCTGGGGTTACAGGCATGCCATGTGCTGGCGCAAGCCTGTAATCCCAGCTACTTGGGAGGCTGAGGCAGGAGAATCGCTTGAACCAGGAAGTCGGAGGTTGCAGTGAGCTGAGATTGTGCCACTGCACTCCAGCCTGGCGACAGAGCAAGACTCCGTTTCAAGAATAAAAAAAAAAGTTATTGAGGAAACTTCTTGGCCTCTACTCACTAGATGCCAGTAGCATCCTGCTAAGTTGTGACAATGAAAAATGTCTCTGGACATTGTCAATTGTCCCCTGGGCAGTAAAGTCACCTCCGGGTGAGAATCATTGATACAGCTCTAACTCATTCTCTATAAGGGCTGTGCAGCCTATGGTGTATGGGGCACCATAGCTCCTTATTTATACAATCAGTCCCTTGTTGGTGGATATTAAACTGTTTCCAGTCTCTGGTTAGTATAAACAATGTTATCATGAACATTCTTGTACTATGTCTTTGGCACACAGGAAAGTTTATCTTTAGGATAAACTGTCGCACATTTTCTTGTTCACCACTCAGTAAATGTTAGTTAAGTAAGCATAAAAATGCAGAGAAAGGCTGGGCATAGTGGCTCATGCTTCTAATCTCAGCACTTTGGGAGTCTGAGGCGCAAGGATCACTTGAGGTCAGGAGTTCGAGAACCCCTAGCCACCATGGCGAAACCCTGTCTCTACTAAAAAAATAAAAAAGTAGCCAGGTGGTGCATGCCTGTAATCCCAGCTACTGGGGAGGCTGAGGCATGAGAATCACTTGAACCTGAGAGGTGGAGGCTGCAGTGAGCCAAGATCATGCCACTGCCCTCCAGCCTGGGTGACAGAGAGAGCAAAAAAAAAAAAAAAAAAAAAAGGAGAAGAATGGAAGAATGTGAGCTGAGGGCTTCAGTTCTTATCTTTTCTACCAAGTGGGGGAATCCTACCTGTGGTTGGAGGAAATGAGGCCAACCCACTGAGAGAAACAGAACCAAGAGATGGAATTTTCCTTTAAGCCCCTTGATCCAGTTGTGCCTGAAGCCACTCTACTCCCAGCTTTACTCATTCTGTGATCCAATGCATTCTCTTTAAGGTTTAAGCCTGTTTGAGGTGAGGTTTTTATAAACTACAGCTTAAAGACTCCTGAGTATAAACAGAAGCATGACTCCTCCAAGAAGCCTGTCCGAACTCAGCCCTCCCTTCTGGCTCCTGCAGACCCTGTGCTGTCTATGATGAGCCAAGTTCCTCCTTTGTGAGAGTCACGGTTCCCTCATCGGTTTCCTTGCCCCTGTATCTCCAGCACCTGGATCAGAGGAGCTGCTCAGAAGGATCCACTTCATGAATGAGTGTTAGTATCTTACAACTCACAGCCTCATCGTCTCTGCTCAGTGGGGGCTCAATAAATCCACACAAGGAACCTTCTGGCAGACAGAAGAACTTTCCTAACTTGATCCAGGAAGTTCTGCCAAAGGAGCAAAACAATACTCACTCCAGGGCACGGGGCTGCCCGGCAAAGGGAGGCGTTCCTGGGGTGCAGGGAGGGGCCGTCTTCCAGGAATCTCTGCCACCTTAAGCCGCTGGCTGGACATCCCTGGGCAAATGGCCCAGTGGCCCCTGAGGTGTCTGACTGTGCTTAAACCCCCCCCTCCTTCCAGAACAGGTTTGGCTTCATTCAGAACCATCTTATTTCAGCAAACCCTACCCCAGCTGCTATGCACAAAGCATGCTATTTACAAAGTTAACGTTTATAAAGTGTTCTGAGGGCCTTGGACAGGAGCCTGTGCACAAGTAGGACACTTTATAGACCAGCAAAAGTGACAAGAACCTCCCCGAACAGCTTCCAATCTGTAAAAGGACCCGAATGCGCACCAGGTAACATGAGGAGGTCCCAGAAGACGGAGGCGGAAGAGAGCAATAAGAATGTACATTCAGGCAGGGGCCAGGGGCTCACACCTGTCATCCCAGCACTTTGGGAGGCGGGGGCAGGAGGATTACTTGGGCCCAGGAGTTCAAGGCCAGCCTGGGCCACATAGCAAGACCTTGTCTCTCCAAAAATTTTTTAAATTAGCCATGCATGGTCGCTTGTGCTCATGGTTCCGGCTATTCAGGAGGCTGAGTTGGGAGGATAGCTTGACCCAGGAGGCAGAGGTTGCAGTGAGCCATAATTGCACCACTCCAGCCTAGGAAAAGGAACAAGATTCTGTCTTAAACAAGAAAAGAAAGAAACGGGCCAAGCATTGTGGTTCATGCTGAAACGCTTTGGGAGGCTGAGGTGGGAGGATTGCTTGAGCTCTGGAATTTGAGAACAGCCTGGACAACATATAAAGACCTCGTCTCTACTAAAAATTAAACAAACAAACAAAAAACAACTTAGCCAGGTGTGGTGGCACAACCCTGTAGTCTTAGCTATTTGGGAGGCTGAGGTGGGAGGATCACTTGAGCCTGGGAAGTAGAGGCTGCAGCGAGATATGATCATTCCACTACACTTCAGCCTGGGGGACAGAGCAAGACTGTCTCAACATAAAATCAAAGAAATGCCCATCTAAGTGCCAGCCACATTCATGGGCATGTCATACTGACTGTTAAATGAGCACCTACTATGTGCCAAGCACTGTTTTAGGTCCTAAGTGCCCAGCAATGAACAAAAGCTTTCTTTCTAGTGGAAAGAGGTGGGCAAAGAGATAAATGAGTTGTTTCAAATGCAAATAAATGACATTTAAAAGAATAATGTCGACTGGATAAGGAGGGACTTGGGAGGAGCTTCTTTGTTGGGAAGTCCATTACCTACTCGATCTTCACAACCACTGAATGTCCCTGTCCCCAGTTCATGGAAGAGGATGCTGTAGCTAAGAGAGCACAGTGACCTGCCTCAGGCCCAGAGAGAAAGAGCAGACTGTGTTAAGGGTGTACCCGGAATGTGTTTTAATCAAGGCTGGTAAGACGCACAGACACGGAAATGACTGTCATGAAGGAAGAAGTTTATGAGGTCCACAGATTCCTAAAACAGGAAGCCTGGCACACCATGCAGGGCCACACCAGGCAGGACCAGGGTGGGGCAGGAGGCAGGGGGAGTGGAGAAACCAGGGCCAGAGCCTTTATTGTGGCTTCCCCAGGAAGAAATAAGCAAGGCAGGGTAAGTGGGTTTAGGATGAGCTTGTCTGAATAATTTCAGCGGCTCTAGGGGCATAGTGGGTTTCCCTTAGTTGTCTGGTACCTCGCTCTGGGGTGGCTAGGGCAGGCGGATAGTGGCCAAGAGTATGAAAGTTTACTAAAAGAGGCTGCTGGTGGTATGGGCTCTGGAGGGGTTGGCTTGTTTTTGAAAGGCATGCTCGGCCAGGTGCCGTGGCTCACAGCTGTAATCCCAGCACTTTGGGAGGCTGAGGTGGGCGGATCACCTGAGGTCGGGAGATCAAGACCATCCTGGCCAACATGGTGAAACCCCATCTCTACTAAAAATACAAAAACTAGACTGGTGTGGTGGTGCACGCCTGTAATCCCAACTACTTGGGAGGCTGAGGCAGGAGAATCGCTTGAACCCGGAAGGCAAAGGTTTCACTGAGCCAAGATCGCGATACTGCACTCCAGCCTGGAGACAGAGCGAGACTCCATCTCAAAAAGAGAAAGGCAGGAAGGCATGGTCTCCAGGGACTTGTTCACTTTCTCCAGGAACTGGACAGTCCGGGGAAGAGAAGTCCTTCCAGGGCCAGCAAGGCGCCGCGATATCAAAGCATCAGAATACAGAAATCAAAAGACGTGGATGATCCACAGACCCAGTCTGGGGCTGTCCGCAGTCACCACGGGGACCTAAACCCCAGAGGACCCTAAGAGGGACCCTGCACCGTGGAGAGAATGCAACAGGTGGGTTTCAGCTACAAATGGAATTTCTTTTGTGCCACTCAAGATGTTCTCTTGGCATGGACTCATTAATCCTCATAAGCCTGCAGACAGAAGAATAAAATAAGCTACAGAGAGGCACTGACACTGGGGGGCTGATGAGAGGGAAAAAGAGTTTGTGCCAGAATACCTAAGAATAGCTTTATTTTTTTTACAAATTCTCCTCCATTTCAATTCAGAGTTTGTTATGGAGGGTGGGAAGGGTGTCCTTGATTAAAACAACAAAAACACTGTTTTCAAAAATGTAGCTGGCTGGTGCCCATGTTGTTTTAATTTGCTGGGACCAGATTGTCCAGCCCTCATGGAGTTGATCCCAGACAGGCTAGTTTGACTTATTCAGAGAAAAACTCTGTTTTTTAGCCACAGACTGTACCCCTAACCCTGGCCAAATATGTTGCAATTCCTGCTAAAGGTTCCAACAGTGGTTGTCCAGGAATCCTGAGTCCACGTTCTGAGTCCCATATCCAGACTCCCCTTGCATGCCCTCCACGTGCCACCAGCCCCTGGAGGAACCACCCTACAGAGAGACCACAGAGCTGCTCTAGGTTTAGCCTCACGATTAAACAAGACAAGGTACAAGCATGTGGTAGCTACTCTCTAGTTGTTTGCTGAATGAATGAGTGAATGATTGGAGGGGTAGAGAGGTGGATGAGTGGATGGATGGATGGATGGATGGATGGAGAGATGGATGGATGAACAGATGGATGGATGGACAGATGGATGTGTGGGAGGATGGGTGGATGGGTAGATGGATGAAAAGAAAAACAAGTGAATGAGAAGGAGGATGGGTGGCTGGGTGGATGGATGGATGGATGGATGGGAATATGAGTGGATGGATAGATGGATGGATGAAAAGGAAAATAAGTGGATGGATCGGAGGATGGATGGATGGATGAATAGGTAAATGGGTGCATGGGTGGATGGGTGGATATATGGAAGAGTGGATGGATGGATGGAAGAGTGGATGGTGGATGGATGAATGGATGAAAGAAGGACTGGAAGGGATGGATGGATGGATGTATGGTTGAATAGGTAAATGGGTAGATGGGTGACGGCTGAGAGGATGGATGGATAGATGGATGATAGATGAATGTATGTATGCATGCATGGATGGATGGATGGGTGGGTGGATGGACAGATGGATGGATGAATGTATGTATGTATGCATGCATGCATGCATGCATGGATGGATGGGTGGATGGACAGATGGATGGATGAATGTATGTATGCATGCATGCATGCATGGATGGATGGATGGGTGGATGGACAGATGGATGGATGAATGTATGTATGCATGCATGCATGCATGGATGGATGGATGGGTGGATGGACAGATGGATGAATGAATGCCTGTATGCATGCATGCATGCATGCATGGATGGGCGGATGGACAGATGGATGGATGAATGTATGCATGCATGGATGGATGGGTGGATGGACGGATGGATGGATGAATGTATGTATGCATGCATGCATGGATGGATGGGTGGGGAGATAGATGGATGAATGTATGTATGCATGCATGCATGGATGGATGGGTGGGTGGGGAGATGGGTGGATGGATGGATGGTCTTACTGATGATGAACCTTTTGCATTTCAGGATGAGCTTCAGAACTGAGAGACAAGGTAGTATAGAGATGAATGTGCTGGAGTTAGACAGATCTGAGACTCTAAATTAAATTAAAGTAGTATTTACTTTGTAGAGAAGTCAGAAGAAAGATGATGTGTGCACCGAGCATAGCGCCTGACCAAGGAGGTGCTGGTGACTGTTTTCACGGGTAAGCGTAAAGTCTGTTGTAATCTAAAGGATACTGGCAAAATCATCTTCTGCTGAAAATGTCTTTACCCAACCCTATTCCCTGCAGACAGTGATCCACCTGCCTCGGCCTCCCAAAGTGCTAGGGTTACAGGCGTAAGCCACCACACCTGGTCTTAAACAATTGTTTTTAATGCTAAAAATGCAATGTTAAAAAAAAATTATGGCCTGGTATGGTGGCTCATGCACTTTATGAGTGAGCGACCAGCACCCAGCACTTTGGGAGGCCAAGGTGGGCAGATCACCTGACGTTAGGAGTTCAAGACCAGCCTGGCCAACATGGTGAAACCCTGTCTCTACTAAAAATACAAAAATTAGCCAGGCATGGTGGCAGGCGCCAGTAATCCCACCTACTTGAGAGGCTGAGGCAGGAGAATCGCTTGGACCCAGAAGGCAGAGGTTGCAGTGAGCCGATATTACACCAGTGTGTTCTAGCCTGGGTGACAGAGAGATACTCTGTCTCAAAAAAAAAAAAGAAAATAAATACAATATGAAATTTTATATATCATGTGGCTTCATCATTTTAAATGTGTGTGTGTGTGTGTGTGTGTGTGTGTGTGTGTGTGTGTGTATACGCACATACAGGAAAAAGCAAACGGTGATAAGTTTCAGGGACTTAATTTTTCCTTTATTTTTCTGTATTTATAAAGTTTTTTTACACTGAGCACGTCCAGAAACAAAGTTATCAGAAATCTTTTTCTGGATTGTTTGAAAGTTTATACAATGAAGGTGAATTATGTAATTAGAAAAGAATAAAGCTATTGTTACTGAGAATAAACTAAAACCAAGAAAATCTATGAAGCCTTCGGGTTGGTTCATACATGTATCTTTTATACCTATTATGTACCAGGCACTGTGCAGGAGATGAAAAAGACAAAGGCTCCAATCTCTAGACATTCATGCTAATACGTAATTAAGAGGCATCTTCCTAAGTTCTATGAGTACATATATGGTGCTGTAGGAGCAGAGAAGAAAGAATTTTTGCCTGGACTTATAGAGAGAAGGGGACAGGAATGAGGTCTCTGAATCAGTGGCACTGGAGAGGGTCTTGAAGGCAGAGAGGTAAGGACATGGAATACAGGCAAGGACTAGAGTCTCATCACGGAACAGTGAGAGACGCAGGGTCTCCAGGGATTCCTGAACTTAACAATGCTGTGAAGCCCTGGAATCACTGAGGTCTGAGAACCAGATGCAGCTCACCGACCTGTTTTGTTTGACCTCCATTGTTTTATGGCTTGAGACCACGTCTCATAAAACTCCAGATTCCTGGCTTCTTAAACATCTGAGAGTACTGTCCCAATTCCTTCCAGGCCATGAGCAGCTGGGACTGAGAGGCAAGCAAGCCCTTGGACCCATCCCCGCTTCACTCCCTTATCTTACATCCGACCCCTATAGGCATTGAGTTGGCGAATCCTGATCTCCCCCAACCCACCACCCTTGTACAGATAAGGAAACTGAAGCCCAGCGAGATATGCATCTTGTCCAATGTCGCCGCTGAGCCAGGAAGCTTCCCCGCAAACCAAGCCAGACTCGAAGTTGCTGCTTCTCCCTTTATGCGTCCCAATTAAACTCCTGGCCTTCGTTCTCTGTGTAAAGAGAAAACATAATTCTAACCATCTTCATGACTGATTGGCAATATTCTCATGGTGACTTTTCCTGCAGAGACACATCAAAATATCACTGTGAGTTTGTAAGATAATCCTTCCTTTAGAGTTCTGCTGTTCCTAGTCATTTTGCCCTTGAGGATGGCCGGTTGGCCGCATGGGGATGAGGGTCAGGAGAGAACGGTGACCTGGTTTGCATCGCATTGCTGGTACCCATGCATCTTTAACACAGCGCTTCCACGAGCCACACAACCTCCCGGCATAGCAGGTAGTAATCACTGCTCACCACTTCTCGGAGGAGGAAACGGATGTTCCAAGGTATTAAATGGTTTGTTCAAGGTCACGAAGCTCATGAACAACTGGTTCCAAAGCCCCCTGTCCTCGCCACCGTGCCTGGCTGCTCCGAGCCCAGGATGAAGTGATTTGGGTAGAGCGAGGTCAGGCCACATCTCTTAACCAAGTGGCCCGCCCTGGGCTTTGCACTTTGCCCTTTGGGCTCCTGAGTTCGGTTCAAGTTCTACCTGACTGGCTAAAAAAAAAAAAAAAAAAATCTGTTTCCAACTGTTTTTCTCTTTTCCATCCCCACATTGACCAGAACAGCTCTCTTCTTTTGAAAAGGGCCACCTCCATCTCTTTCATTTGATTGTTTCCACGTCTTTGATTGTTTTGGAACAAGTCCGACGGTGGAGATCACGAAGACAGTCTCTCCTTTAAAAAATGACCATGATCTCACTTTCACGCCTCTTCCCAGCCCAGTGGAAACTGGAGCACTGCTCAACGAGACGCTGCTGTCACAGGATCCTGCTTACAGGCACAAAAGCTGGGAAATTTCAGAGCCAATCTGGGCCAGGGGAGGCCGGAGCTCGTGAGCTGGGCTTGAAATGATTCTTCCAGACTACAGAGAAGACAGCGGCCTGCCCCGAGGCAAACAGGAAATCCCAGAATTTATAGACGACCCGTTAAAAGGCAAATGTTTTGGAACAAATTGTTCTTCTTTTAAAGCCTTGTTTTCCACTAGTTTTTCTTTCTGGAGTCCAATTCTGCACCCCCCTCCCCGCCCCCTCCTTTCCACCTTCCCGGTGTCCTTGTTAAACCGGGGCCATGGCGCCACCTGCTGCCTGTCGTGGGCAGCGGGACTCTGCCAGGCCCCAGCCCAGGGTCCTCCTCTGACCTCCTCTGTCTCAAAATGGGTGGGAGAGTGACTTTCTGGCTCCTGTCCCGAGGGTTTGTGCTAAAGATCACGTACCAAGCCCCAAGAGAACTACTTCCGTACTCACGTGACCTAAACACTCACGGCAAACTCTTCCCGCATCACTTGTCCTCCAGGAGAGCCAGAGCTGGCTGGCAGAAAAAGCAAGTCAGATGGCATCACTGTCCAAGGCCAGGTCTCTACTCCCTGCAAACCACCTGTGCCAGCTTTGGACAACCATGTCAACCCAATCAGCCTTGATTCCTTTGGTCCCCTCTGGAGCCACTTTGCTAGGTGGTATGGAAAATGGATATATGTGTGCTTGGCCCATAGGAGGGGCTTAATCAATATTTGTATCCTTTCTCTCCTATTTGAAATATTGCTCATTGGGAAGGAATTTCTTGGGGGGTCTTAGAGGCAAAGGCCAGACCTCAGAAAATTGGTATATTTATCTCCTTATAAGAATGTAAGCTTCAACATTTGGGTAGGACGAGGTGGGCGGATCACCTGAGGTCATGAGTTCCAGACCAGCCTGGCCAACATTTGGAAGTTCCATCTCTACTAAAAATACAAAAATTAGCCAGATGTGGTGGTGCATGCCTGTAATCCCAGCTACTCGGGAGGCTGAGGCAGGAGAATCGCTTGAACCGGGAGGTAGAGGTTGTAGTGAGCCACGCCACTGTACTCCAGCCTAGGCCACAAAGCAAGACTCTCTGTCTCAAAAAAAAGTAAGCTTGCCTGTGTTGCCTGTGTTGGTTCATAGAGAATATCACAACACCCACCAATGGACAGAGATCCCCTATCCCGAGATACCAAGCCCAGCCTTGTCCAGGCCCCAGGCTCCTGGAATGGGGTCACACCCTTGCCTCATCCCCAGTGCTTCCTGCCATCCGCCCCTTGAAACACATTTCCTTTCCCTGCTCCCCACTCATTTCTGTCTGGCTGAGTTCACCAAGGAGAGATTAAAAAAAAAAAAAAAGAGTGGGCCACCCCAGTGCAGATAACAAGAGGGTAGGCCACCCCAGTGCAGATAACAAGCCTCAGTAAGGCAGTAAGGGCGTGCAGGCTTGAAGTCCTTACACCCCCAGTACCCGCTCAGGAGCCAAGTGACCTTGGGGGGACTCAGTGTCCTCACTTGTGTCTGGGGACAGTAATAGTAATCATACCTCAAAGGGTGGTTGTGACACATTGAAATGAGAGAGAGCACATAACAAATTTAGCAAAGGGACTTGCAGGTAGGGTTGGAGAGATGGCTCTACCTAGAGTCATTATTATGAGATGAACACAGTGTCTGACTTACGAACATTTAATAAATATTTGAGCCACGAATGAATGAAAACCTCATAGAACGTAGGTCAGAAGACTTTGCTTAGTTCCAGTTCAGCCACCAACTTGCTATGAGACATGAAACACCCTGTGCCTGCTCTTCCCCACCCAGAAACCTCTCTTTATTGAGTATAGGACTCTCTGATCAGCACCTCGGTTTTCCCACCCGTCAAACGGGCATGACATTTACCTTACCTGTTGCTCAGAGATACGGAGGGGACCTGTTGAGGCATATATGTGAAACTGCTTTAGGCTGGGCACGGTGGCTCATGCCTGTAATCCCAGAACTTGGGAGGACAAAGTGAGAGGATCACTTGAGTCCAGGAGCTCGAGACCAGCCTGGGCGACATAGCGAGACCCCTGTCTACATAGAAAAATACTTTTTAAAAAATAAAATAAAATAAAGAGTAAAGGAAGGAAGGGAGTCTTTATTTTCTTTTAGGGTGGTTCCATGTGCCTGGTGCCTTTATCCTTCCCTCAGTGGGTGTCTGGGGCTCTCTGGAACAAATGGCGTCCCTCCTGACACCAAGTGGTGGTCATATCCAAGCCCCAACTCACTGGCAGCACATCTGGTGAGTCTGACAACACAAACCCGAGGCAAATTCACTCCTTCACTACTGGCACAAGCTGAGTATGCCCCAAGAAGTGGGTTTTCCCTCTAGCAAGGCTCTTTTTCCAACCCAAAGGGCATAGGAAAGTGCGTGGCGGGTCTCAGGCATGGTGACTAATTCGGGTGACTCACAGCTGGAGGGAGGCGGATCAGGAAGCAAGACTTGGACCAACTTGGGCCCTATAGAGAGATGTTTCAACCCAGTTCGCTGGGCCCTAGGGAGCCATAGAGGGTTCATGAGCAGGGAAGAAAGATATCCAGACAGAGACTTCAGGCAACAACATGAAGGATAAATGACAGCTAGGACTACAAAACTCCTCCTGCGCCATGTGATCTAGAGTTAGGGTGACCAACTGCCCTGGTTTGTCTGAGACAAGGGGAGTTTCTGGGACATAGTATCTTTGGTTTTAAAACAATAAAGTCCCAGGGTGACTTGGTCACCCTATTCCGGTGTGAATAGCACCTCCCGGAGTTGTGCGATACAGTGACATCGGTTCTATAAGCGACACCTCCCCCCAGTCTCCTCTCTTGCCCTCAAAAATACCTCTCTCCTTTGTTCCATTCCCTCTCAGTTCTATTCTGCTGAGCTGCAGCCAGTTTAGTGGATCAACACATTGGGATGGATTGCATGCGTATCCCATCCAGGTAATATTGTACATTTAAACAAAGGTCTCCTGTAGACAATGTTTTAATCCAATGGAGTGACTCTAACAGTTAAACGTTTAGCTCATGAGAGATGGGGAAGATGTGTGTAGGGGGGTCAGTGGGGGAGTTTCCATGTCACTCACATCACATCCTGTCAGCAACTATCTATTTTACCTTGCATGGAGTGGGCGCTGTCTTCCTGGATCTCAGTTCGCCAGCCTGCCCTGCCAAGCAAGCTTGCAGGAGCCTGCACTGCTTAAATATTCTGTAAATAATGCTGACTCCAGAACTTTGAAGATAGACTCACAGAATCACAGCAATAGGATCACAGAATGTCAGAAGAGAAACAGATGCTAGACATCATACAGTCCAGGGTCAGAAAATACACTGCACTCACGTTGCCTCTTCCCCCTGCTGTGCCCATGGCAGACATCACTAATCAATCATGACACTGTCTAGCTGAGCTTGTTTGGAGTCTCAGAATACTTCGAGGCATTCAGGGAAACAGTTACCCATGATCTTGAATCTACTAGTTGTAGCTAAGGTTTATTGAATACACTTACTATATTCCTTTTCCCACATCCTTTTTAATTATCATCACTTAAATCACTAGCTGTTTGCCAGGCACTTTATATCAGGATTTCTCAACTTCAGCATCATTGATTTTTTTTTGAGATGGTTTCTCGCACTGTCTTCTGGGCTGGAGTGGAGTCGTGCGAGCTCAGCTCACTACAGTCTCCGCCTCCCAGTTTCAAGTGATTCTCCTTCCCTAAGCCTCCCGAGTAGCTGGGATTGCAGGCACCTCCCATCATGCCTGGCTAATTTTTTTTTTTTTTTATACTTTTAGTAGAGATGGTATTTCACTACATTGGACAGGCTGGTCTTGAACTCCTGACCTCATGATCCACCTGCCTCAGCCTCCCAAAATGCTGGGATTACAGGCATGAGCCACCTGCCTGGCCAAATTTATTTATTTTATTTATTTATTTTTTTTTTTGGAGACAGTTTCTCACTCTGTTTCCCAGGTTGGAGTGCAGTGGCACAATCTTGGCTCACTGTAACCTCCATCTCCCGGGTTGAAGCGATTCTCCTGCCTCAGCCTCCCTAGTAGCTGGGGATTACAGGTGTCTGCCACCACACCCAGCTAATTTTTGTATTTTTGTAGAGACTATAATCATGCCTGTAATCCCAGAACTTGGGAGGACAAAGTGGGAGGATTGCTTGAGTCCAGGAGTTTAAGACCACCCTGGGCAACATAGTGAGACCCCTCTCTATGTAGAAATGTAAGTTTTTAAGAATCAAATTTAAAAATATAAAGGGTAAAGGAAGGAAGAAGGAAGGGAGTCTTTATTTTCTTTTAGGGTGGTTCCATGTGCCTAGTGGCTTTGCCCTTTCCTGAACTGGTGCCTGGGGCTCTCTGGAACAAATGGTTCTATTGACCAGGCTGGTTTTGAACTCCTAACCTCAAGCGATCTGCCCGCCTCAGCATTCTAAAGTGCCGGGATTATAGGCGTGAGCCCCTGTGCCTGGCCAGCATCATTGATATTTGGGCTGGATGATTCTTGGTGTCAGGGGCTGCTCTGTAGGATGTTTCGCAGCATACCTGGCCTCTATGCACAAAATGCCAGTAGCACCCCCTCCCCCTAAGCTGTGACAACCAGCACTGTCTCCAGACATCACCAAATATCCCCCTGGGTGTGGGAGTAGAGAGGGGACAAAGTTGCTCCAGGTTGAGAACTACTGGTTTCCAAATTATCTCTCATCTTCACCACATTCCTCTAGAGCATATTCTTCTGGATTTTTGTTTTACAGGTGAAGAAGCTGAGGCCAAGAAGGAGCCGGAGATGAACTGGTAACAAAAGCAGGATGCCGAGCTCCAGTTCCCCTCTTAGGCTGGGAAATTCCGCTTGGCTCATTGTCCTCAGCAGCAAACTGCCTGGTGTGGGGGATGCGGGGGAGACTAGAACCTGTGAGGCTGAGAAAAACCAGATGCCTGATGGATGCTTCCGCACAGTACTAGGGCACTGGAGGTAGACGGGGCCTGGTGCCGTGTGGCAAACATTGCGGGCTCTTTCTAATCCTGCAAATGGCTCTGGGCGTGGAGACAGCCCAGGGAAGAGGCTGTCTGGGACCATATGGTGCTTGCCAGTGGCACTGAGGCTGTTACAGGCAGCGGTGGCAATTCCACTAATAATACACCCTTCTCTCCAACACTGACAAGACTCTCCCCACTTCATGGGAAGCACATGAAATCTGGCCTTGCCTCCAGAGATTTGGGATTGAAAACCTGACAGTTTGAACGTACAGCCCGTGGGCAATGTTTCCTTTCTCCAGGGCTTGTGTCTGTGCCAAGAATTCCTAACAAAGGGAGAAAAGATTAATTAACTTTAAAAATCCATTAAAAATGCTCATGAAACTGACTGGTAAGAAACTGTCCATCTTTTTTTTTTTTTCCTGGGTAGTGATCAAAATGTCATGAGTTTCTACACACATATTTTACAGACGTTCCATAAATCTTCCCGTGGTGCCTCTTCTCTATAAGTAAGGTCCCTTGGGAAGTCATTGAGGCTTCCTCACTACATGTATTCAAGAGAAAATTGGTTGTAACACTTAGAAAGGCGGCTGTCCGGGAGGGGGAGGGAGGGGTGGGGAGTGTGGAGAAGCTAGTCCAAGTTCAGTTGCCAAGGACAGAGAGACAAGGAAGCCTCCTTTTCTTGGAAATTCCTGAAATTTCCAAACTGTCTTTTACTTCTCATGCACAAATAATCTCTTTGTGCTATCTTTTTATCCTTTTTATTTATTTATTTCTAATTGCCAAAGGGGTCATTCTTTCACACAAAATCTGAAAAAGTAGACGGAAGTGGAAAGAAAGATACAACCAACCAAACAAAAATCCCGCCCCAAATTCCAAGGTTTTTTTGTTTTGTTTTTATTTTGTTTTGAAAGGGTTTTCTTGGGCAGTGTGACAGCGCCGCCGCCGTTTCAGCGACGGGGGCCCAATGTTAGTGACAGTTCCCCAGGGAGCTTGTTAACATTGCAGATTGCCCCAAGCCTGCACCCTTGTGAGTGGGAGTTTGTAGGTCGGGGGGTTGGGTCCCACGAATCTGTGTTTTTAATAAGCCCTTGGGTGACTCTGAGGAGGGCGGTCATCAGACCACACTTTGAGAAATAATGAGTTTCAGATTTTTCAGACCCTCAGCAAATCTGATATGTGAAAATCCAGATTTAAAACAAAAATCGGGGGCTAATGATTTGTTTTCTGGAAGGGCTGGGCTTAAATAGGCATTTCCCTGAGTGCCGTTAACATATGATTCTGTTCACACTCGGTGATTCAGCGACGCAGCCAGGACTTCATCTGCACCACTCTGGGCCAATACGGCATGCCGCCACCTTTTTACAGAGCAGCGTTGACGCCCATCTGCTCAAATAAATTAACGTTTCCATCTCAAATAACTCATTTGGCTGGATCATTGAGGTTACACGCCAACCTGAAGAGGGAGGGGAGGAGGCAACACAGGGGAAGGGGAGAGGCAGGAAAGGCATTTTGCAACGTTTAAGTTGCAAGTAATATTGTTGCATTTTTGTAGCCAGAAAGGAGGGGTGAGTAGATGAACACAGCTACTAGTGTAATTCACATGCTCCCCTTAATGATCTCCTTTTCATGATTCCCACTGATGCTTTGGAGTAGGGTACAGCTTGCAGCTGGATTCGCTGCTGGGCGTGATATTCCCTGTGCAAAGACACTGTGGAGTTTGTGTGAGCACATTGTGTATGCACGGGCATGAGTGTGTGTATGGAGGGGGTTGGGGTAAGGGGTGGGGGATTGCTCTGCAGAAGATTCTGATGCTCAGTGAAACATACAGAGAACACACAGTGGAGACAGCAGGTAGTTTCTTTTTTTAATGGGCTTTATTATTTACAATAGTTTTGGACTTTCATTTTGAGAGTTTCACTGCAAAATTGAACAGCAGGTACAGAGATTCCCCATATACTTCCTTCCCAAAACATGCACAGCCTCACCGACCAACAGCATCCTGCCCCAGAGTGGTACGTTTGTTACAGTTGGTGAACCTACGCTGACAAATCCTTATCTCCCAAAGTCCATCGTTTACATAACTTTTTTTTTTTGAGACAGAATCTCGCTTTGTCACCCAGGCTGGAGTGCAGTGGCACGATCTCAGCTCAGTGCGAACCTCTGCCTCCTGAGTTCAAGCTATTCTCCTGCCTCAACCTCTGGAGTAGCTGGGATTACAAGTGTGTACCACCACACCTGGCTAATTTTTGTACTTTTAGTAGAGACAGGGTTTCATCATGTTGGCCAGGCTGGTCTCGAACTCTCCACCTCAGGTGATCCGCCAGTCTCCACCTCCCAAAGTGCTGGGATTACAGGTGTGAGCCACCATGCCTGGCTGTAACTTTTTACTTTGAAATAATTTTAGAGTTAGAAAATAAGGTGTAAAAATAGTGCAGCGTTCCTGTATCACCTCCACCCAGGTTTTTCTACTCTTAACAGCTCACCTAACCATCCTACCATGATCAAAACCATCCAACATCGGTTCATTACTATCAACTAATCTAAGCTCCTATTTTGGTCTCACTGATTTTTGCAACTTAACGTCTTTTTTCTGGACAACAGATAATTTCAAGTCAGAGATCTGGGTGTAAATCCAGCCCTGTCACTTGAAAATTGTCCAAGGCAGATCGTCTCTCTCAGCCTTGATTTCTTCTCTGTAAAACAGGAGATAACAGTAGCCACTAAATAGGGTCCTCGTGAAGATGAAATGCAAAGGTGTGAGCAGAGCTTGGCACACAAGTGGGCGCTGATGTTGGTTTTATTTTCCTACCCTCTTTCAAAGAACCATCCTGAAGGACAAATGCACATTTGCATAAATTCCTGTCGGATCAGTTTGACTTCATCTCAGCTGCTGGAGCAAGTGTCTCTATTTTGGAGGGAAAAAAAGAAAAGAAGAACAAGAAGAAAAGAAAAGGCAGTAGACATAGAGATTAATTAGGAAGCTATTACAACAGTCCGTGTAAGCTAAGTCTCCACAGTGGCCGCAGAGAAGTAAGAAGAGAAAAAGATTAATAAACATTTCAAATGCAGAATAAAGAGGAGCTGATGACTGATTGGCTAGGCAGAGTTAAATGGGAGGAACCAATGATTAAAAGACTACTAGTTGGAATGACTAGGTAACCGGTCATCTCTTTAAGTGAGGTGAGCAAGAGAAAAAGGCAAGAGAGGAGTGAGAAACCATGACCCTAACCAGCACTTGTCAAGTCGCTGGTGCTTGTTCCCTATGCTTAGTACTTTCTAAGTATGATTTCATTGAATTCATCTAAGAACCCAAGAAAACTGAGACACAGGGAAATTAAGTCACTTGCCCAAGTACTTTTGTTGGAAGTAATCGTGTTGGAGGTGTTAAAACTCACACTCTGAATGAAGAGCCCCCCCCCCCCGACAGGCTTCATGTGAGCAACATGGCTGTTTATTCACCTGGGTACGGGTGAGCTGAGTCCAAAAAGAGAGTCAGCGAGGGCTGTAGGATAGGAGTTGGTTTTCTAGGTTTGTGGTAGGTGGTGGAAAGTTACAGAAGTTACGGTTTAGGGCTTTTTTTTTTGCAAGCTGGGAGGGGGTCGTAGGGTCTGGAGTCACGAGGTTGACCAAGGTTAGTTACAAACTCCAATGGCCTTATCAATTGGGGTGGGAAGAAGGAACAATAGAGTGTCTCAGAGTTAAGTAGGCACCGTAGGGGTTGATCATTTCTTCCTCTTTTCATGGTCTTCCAGTTACTTCAGATTTTCTAGGAACTCATCTGGAGGTCCATGCAGGTCACAGAGTTTACCATGGTGTCCATGGTGCTGTCAGTCAGCCTAAAACACCTTACAGAAGGTCCCGGCAGGCAGGACCAACTACCTGATTTGTAAGGCTCACTGCAAAATGAAAATGCAGGGTCTTTTGTTCAAAATGTATTAAGAATTTCAAGATTACGGTAGCTCATGCCTGTAATCCAGTACTTTGGGAGACCGAGGCAGGCGGATCCCCTGAGGTCAGGAGTTCGAAACCATCCTGGCCAAAATGGTGAAAACTTATTTCTACTAAAAATACAATAATTAGCCGGGCATGGTGGCATGCGCCTCTAGTCCCAGCTACTCGGGAGGCTGAGGCAGGAGAATCGCTTGAACCTGGGAGGCAGAGGCTGCCAGTGCACACTCCAGCCTGGACAACAGAGCGAGACTGTCTCAAAAAACAAAATGACTTGCAAGACAGCCGATAGTAGAACATTAAACCAAACACATGGGCCCTGTGTGACTGCACAGCTGCCGGCCCCACCAAGTCTGTATGAAGGCAGACATGAAGGTCGATTTTAAGAGGAGATGAGAGCTAAGGCAGAGCTTTGAGAGCAGACTGGCAGTTAGGGTCCCACTAAGAGCAACCAACAAAAGAAACTCACAAGGAGTCATCAGCAGGTGGGAGGAAGACTGGGAGGCACAGTGACAGCCACCAAGGGGGAAAAAGTGACACAAAAGAGGGAGAGACCAGTGAAACCAAATACAGCAAAAGAGTTAGGAGCCTGAGGATTAAGCTGTTCCACGATCAAAAAGGCACCTTGCAGGCCGGGCGCAGCGGCTCACGTCTGCAATCCCAGCACTTTGGGAGGCCAAGGCGGGCAGATCAGTTGAGGTCAGGAGTTTGAGACAGGTTTGGCAAATATGGCAGAGCCCCGTCTCTACTAAAAATTCAAAAATTAGCCACATGCAATGGTGGGCATCTGTAGTCCCAGCTACTTGGGAGGCTGAGGCAGGGGAATCACTTGAACCTGGGAAGCGGAGGTTGCAGTGAGCTGAGATCACGTCACTGCACTTCAGCCTGGGCAACAGAGCGAGACTCTGTCAAAAAAAAAGACACTTGCACTTGAAATGTTCACCACAGTGCAATTCACAATTGCAAAGATATGAAATTGACCTAAGTGCTTACTAACCAGTGAACGGATAAAGAAAATGTGATTTATATATAGATATAAAATATATACACACACACACACAGTGTGTATAAATATATATACCACATGGAGTGTATATATATGTATATATCACAGGGTATATATTACAGCTATATTATGTATATACCATATGATATATATATGCCATGTGATAGATATATACACACATATATATATAATGAAATACTACTCAGCCATAAAAAAGAACAAAATAGAACTTGAATAGAACTGAAGGCCATTATCCTATATGAAGCAACTAAGGAATGAAAAAGCAAATACCACATGTCCTCACTTGTAATTGGGAGTTAAGCTACAGGTACACAGAGGCCTACGGAGTGGTACCTTGCACGGGAGACTCAGAAGCAGGGAGGGAATGAGAGACGAAAAATTACCTATTGGGTACAATGCACACTTTTCGGGTGACAGGTACTCTGAACACCCAGATTTCACCACTATACAATTCATCCATGTTATCAAAAACCACTCATACCCCTAAAACAATTGAAAAAAAAAATTTTTTTTGAGACGGAGTCTCGCTCTGTTGCTGGAGTGCAGTGGTGCCATCTCAGCTCACTGCAGCCTCTGCCTCCTCGGTTCAAATGATTCTCCTGCCTCAACCTCCCAAGTACCTGGGGATTACAGTGTGTGCCACCATGCCTGGCTAATTTTTAATAGAGACAGGATTTCACTATGTTGGCCAGGCTGGTCTTGAACTCCTGACCTCATGATCCGCCTGACTTGGCCTCCCAAAGTGCTGGGATTACAAACGTGAGCCACTGCACCCGGCCACGATTGAAATTTAAAAACAAAAGGATGCCCGTGCATTTGCTGATCAGACGTTTCTGTTAGCTTGTGGGACCCTAACTCGCAGGAATGGGCAGAAGTCAGGCTACAACATACAGATAACTTAATGGAAATGGGTGAGCAGCTGAAGAAACCCAGGAGTTCTCATCTCAAGAAGCTCTTCCACTGCCAAGATCAGAGGCAAGTCGATGTCACTACAAAAGTGATTTTTAAACAAGGTCAAACCGCTTAAAGACTGCTTCTTATTTAGGCCCCATGGGTACTAAGCAATGGCTTCCTCTTTTTTTTTTTCTTTTCCTCCTCCTCCCACTTAGCCTCACAAATGGTTGGCAGACTCTATCCTTAAATTGTGGCCAGGGAGTGGAGCTGAAAACTCCTTTGAGGATTCTTCTGCAGCAACCACTAAAATCTCTGTTTGGAGATGCAAATGCTGCCGCTGAGGCTTCAGAGCGGGCAGGGAGGCTCAGATCCAGCCAGAGGCTACTTTCTTTCCTTTGTCTGGACAATTGCAACCAGGAGGGAGAAATCATCACAGGCTGTTTATTTGTAGACATTGGCTGGGCTGTTGGTCTCATTCTGAAATAAAGATACTAAAAGGGAAACAGGCAGCCCATAACCCGTACACACCTAGCCTCACAAAAAGGAAATTCCCCTTCAATTTCACAGCCTAAAGTGTCTTCAGCTTTATTCTACTTTCCCTTTCTAAGCTATCAAGTCCCAGAGCATGCCGTCTACTGGAAAGTCCTCCAAACTTTGACCTTCTCTCAAAACATGTAGATCACCACCTACATTAGCCTTGAACACCTAGATGTTTTTCATGACCAGTTAATTCCTGAGTCTAACAGTCTGCATTTTCAGAGATTTCTCTCTTTTTTTTTTTTTAAAAGTAGTCTCCTCTGTCACCCAGGCTGGAGTGCAGTGGTGCCATCTTGGCTCACTGCAACCTCTGCCTCCCGGGTTCAAGTGATTCTCCTGCCTCAGCCTCCCAAGTAGTTGGGATTACAGGCATGCGCCACCATGTCCGGCTAATTTTTTGTATTTTTGCATTTGTATTTTTAATAGGGGTTTCTCCATGTTGGTCAGGCTGGTCTCAAACTTGTGGCCTTAGGTGATCCACCCGCCTTGGCCTCACAAAGTGCTGGGATTGTAGGCTTGAGCCACCACACCTAGCCAATTTTTTGTATTTTTAGTAGAGATGGAGTTTCACCATGTTAGCCAGGAAGGTCTCGATCTCCTGACCTCATGATCAACCCTACTCAGCCTCCCACCTCCCAAAGTGCTGCGTTTACAGGTGTGAGCCACTGTGCCCAGCCAAGATGTCTCCTTTTTAAGAGCCATAGGAAAGGTCCATTCTGCTGCAAAAATTTAATTTTTGTTTGCTTTTGGTTTTTGTTTTGTTTTCGAGAGAGTCTCACTCTATTGCCTAGGCTGGAGTGTAGTGGCACGATCATAGCTCACTGCAGCCTCAAACCAAGCAATCCCTCCTCAGCCTCCTGAGTAGCTGGGACTGCGACTCAGCACCACACCCACCTCCCGTCTGCTTTTGCATGCATCCGCCCAGAAGGGACACCACAGACAGTGCCTGATGGCCAAGCTAGTCACTAAGCCTCAACCTAGCCACATAAGATGAGGAAAAAGACGTGAGCACAGTGGATATTTAATGCCCATGACTGTCTCTGCCATAGACTGAAAGTTATTTTCATAGCTAATCCCACTCTGCAGACTAAATCCTGTCGAAAGCTTGGGTCAGTATCCTTCTAGAGTATCCTCTAATATTTGTACATTTATGTATATTACTTATAACTTTACTATACAGTCAAGTATGATATCTAACATTTCTTTCTTTTTTTTTTTTTTTTTTTTTTTGAGATAGAGTTTCGCTCTTGTTGCCCAAGCTGGAGTGCAATGGTGCAATCTCGGCTCACTGAACCTGTCTCCCAGGTTCAAGCGATTCCTCTGCTTCAGCCTTCCAAGTAGCTGGGATTACAGGCACCCACCACCACGCCCGGCTAATTTTTGTATTTTCAGTCGAGACAGGGTTTCGTCATGTTGGTCAGGCTGCTCTTGAACTCCTGACCTCAGGTGATTCGCCCTACTCAGCCTCCCACAGTGCTGAGATTACAGGCGTGAGTCACCGCGCCTGGCCCTGATATATAACATTCCTTTTATAAAAATGGGACCATGCATTGCACCAGCTCTTCCAATATCCTTTTTTCACTTCACGAGATATCTTGGATATTCACTCTAGTAAACCCTGGGCTAAAATGTGAGTTAACAACAGAACAGTGAGAGTAAACTGCATTCTCTTCGGTGCTCCGTGCTTTGGCTGTGAGTTCTCGGGCCCCAGGTCATGACCTCTCACCACCGATGCCATTGATTGAGACTTCCCTGTTTACCAGGCATGGGGCTAAGAGACTCACATGACTCACAACAGCCCCATGAGGTCGACACTATTATCCGTCTCTGGTATTCAGCTGATGTGCCTGTGGCTCAGAGAGGTGAAGGAGTGAACTGAGGTCACACAGCTGGCAAGTGGCAAGAGGCGACCTGGCAGACTCCAAAACCTGGATTTTCTCCTCTTTCTCTCCAATGGTACATGCATTTCACTCAAGGTCCAGCCTGGGCGTGATACATTATAGGTGCTAAGTCAATATTTATTGAATAAATGGCTAACAGGTGTCCTCAGACTGAACGGAGCCCCCCAAACTACCTGGAAATGGCTGTTGGCATCTATAATACGCACTGTCAATACCACTCAGCAGACTCTTAAATAAATTGTGTCCCTGCGTTTGTATTCTTAGGATACTGAGAGCTTTGGCCAGGCATGGTGGCTCATGTCTGTAATCTCAGCACTTTGTGAGGCTAAGGTGGGTGGATCACGAGGTCAGGAGATCGAGACCATCCTGGCTAATACGGTGAAACCTCGTCTCTACTAAAAATACAAAAAATTAGCTGGGCACCGTGGTGTGCTTCTGTAGCTCCAGCTACTCGGGAGGCTGAGGCAGGAGAATCCCTTAAACCCTGGAGACAGAGGTTGCAGTGAGCCGAGATCGTGCCACTGCACTCCAGCCTCGGTGACAGAGCAAGACTCCGTCTCAAAAAAAAAAAAAAAAAAAAAAAAAATACTGCAAGCTCCTAAGGACCTAAACCACGTATTTTCTACTATGCATTCCCAATTCCCACCAACACATGGAAACGCAGTATTTTAGATGCATGGGGTTACAAGATCCAGCTCTCTAATTCAGGGTTTCCCAGCCTCAGCACCATGCCTCTTATCTGGGTGACCCAGCAGTCTCTGCCTGATCCCCAGCTCCCCTTTTGTTCACCACAGGCTGTTCTCCTTGCAGAAGCCAGAAGCACCCTTTGGAAGGTTACATGAGAACATCTCCTGCCCTGCCTGGACCCCCGGGCTCCATCACACTTAGACTGAAACTCCCAGATCTCCCTTGGGCTGTGTGTGCTCCACTGATCTGCACTGAGGGTGCCTCCTCCCAGCCCCTGTCCCCTCTGCCTGAGACCTCCACCTACAGACACCCTTTGCTCTCCCTGGGTCTCTCCCCAAACGCCCATCACCAGAGGCCTTCCTGACACAAGCCTTGAAGAGTACACCCCTGTCTTCTCCAGCCCAGAAGTTTCTACCTGGACACGAATGACATTTAGAGGCTGTGTATAGCACAGCCGCTCAGTGGGTAGAGCAAGAACATTCCTGACTAGGAGAGTATAAAGAAGACCTAATTTTAGAGCAGAAAAGAACATCCGAGATTATTTGGATCAACCTTTCACTTTACAAGTAAGGAAGTAAGCCAGGCAGGGTGCCTCATGCCTGCAATCCCAGCACTTTGGGAGGTCAAGGCAGGAGGACCACGTGAGTATAGAAGTTTGAGACTAGCCTGAACAACAGAGCGAGATCCGGTCTCTATTGAAAAACAAAAATCAAGTAAGGAAGTACAGTGAAAGTACACGGAGGTGATGTGAAATGACTTGTCCAAGGTCACAAAGAGCATGAAGGGCGGGCCTGGGGCCAGAGCTCAGGCTTCCTGCCCCACCCAGGGGCTGCCTGTTTCACTGCTTAGTCTGTCACAGAGGAGTGGATGGGAGGGAGGTGCCTCCTCCCTCAGTGTAAACCGGGGCCATGCTCACAGACATGTTCCAGAGACATTGCTGGTCGAAATTCAAGTTCATGTACAGTATTTTTAAGAAACGTTTCCATAGAGATGCACAAATAATTGGAAACAATTATCCCTTATCTGGACAGAAGAGAGCCATTCATTGGAATAGGATGTGGAGCATGAGTTTGGGTGACGGTCCTGCTGACCGGGTGGGATAGTCAGAAAACCAGGCTGAGAGCTGGGAGATTCGGGGTTACAAGCCAACATTCCATGAGTGAGGTTGGATGTCATTTTTGGCAGGGCGGAGGGGAATGGGCTTTTGCTCTGTTGACCAGGGTGGGGTACAGTGGTGTGACCATAATTCACTGCCACCTCAAATTCCTGGGCTCAAGCCAACCTCCCATCTCAGCCTCCCAAAGTGTTAGAATTATAGGCATGAGCCACCATGCCCGGCAACTGAATTTTTTTTTTTTTTTTGAGACAGAGCCTTGCTCTGTTGCCCAGGCTGGAGTGCAGTGGTGCGATCTCTGCTTACTGCAGCCTCTGCCTCCTGGGTTCAAGTGATTCTCCTGCCTCAGTCTTCCAAGTAGCTGGGATTACAGGCATGTCACTACACCCAGCCAATTTTTTGTATTTTTAGTAGAGTTGGGATTTCGCCGTGTTGGCCAGCCTGGTCTCGAATTCCTGGCCTCAAATGATCTCACCTTGGCCCCTCAAAGTGCTGGGATTACAGGCATGAGCCACTGTGCCGGGCCTGAAATCTTGTGATAGCCCAGTATGCACATCGCTAATGCCCAGCTTATGTGTCCACTAAACAAGCGTGGGCTGGGTCTTTCTCTATGCCAGGGCCAGGGAAGGTGCCGATGACACAATGACAGCCCCTTATCTTTCTTTTTTTTTTTTTTGAGACAGAGTCTCCCTCTGTCACTGCAACCTCCGCCTCCTGGGCTCAAGCGATTATTGTGCCTCAGCCTTCCCGAGACTACAGGCACGCACCACCACGCCTGGCTAATTTTTGCACTTTTTTTTTTTTTTTTTTTTTTAGTAGAGGCAGGGTTTTGCCATGTTGGTCAGGCTCGAACTCCTGACCTCAAAGGATCCGCCCACCTCAGCCTCCCAAAGTGCTGGGATTACAGGCATGAGCCTCCGCACCCAGCTCCTTTTCCTTTTCAGGCTTCTAGAGGCCACCGGCATTCTTTGGCTCCTGACCTCTCCCTTGCGTCACTCCAAGCGCTTGCTTCTGTCTTCACACCTCCTCCTGCTGATGACACCACAGGCCCTTCATTTTCTAGCCGAGGGGACCTTGGAAAGGTACTTAGCATCTCTGAAACTTATCAGAAAGTTTCATCTGAAACTTAGCATCTCTGTGTCCTTCTCAGTGAGCTGCAGATGGTCAGAACGCCCACTTTGTAGGGTTGATGGGAACGGATTGAATGAGGTCTGTGTCAACACCGAGCACTGTGCCCTGCACACAATTTTATAACAGTGACGGTGATGATGATCACCACCCCTGTCTTCCAACAGTTCTTTCCGTAGCTTGGAGACACAGATGGAGAAGTGACTTCTGCCTAGGGCATTAGGAAAAATCTTTTTTTTTCCTTTTGTTTCTTTTATTTGGTTGGTTTTTTTTTTTTTTTTTTTTTCAATTTATTTGAAACAGAGTCTCGCTCTTGTTG
The DNA here is from genome assembly GCF_009761245.1 of Sapajus apella. Classification (NCBI taxonomy): domain Eukaryota; kingdom Metazoa; phylum Chordata; class Mammalia; order Primates; family Cebidae; genus Sapajus; species Sapajus apella. The sequence goes on from NW_022436942.1 coordinate 74,770,082, forward strand.
CCCAGGCTGGAGTGCAATGGCGCAATCTCGGCTCACTGCAACCTCCGCCTCCTGGGTTCAGGCAATTCTGCTGCCTCAGCCTCCTGAATAGCTGGGATTATTTGTTTTGTTTTTTGTTTGTTGCTGTTGTTGTTGTTTTGAGATGGAGTTTCGCTCTTGTTGTCCAGGCTGGAGGGCAGTAGTGCGATCTCAGCTCACTTCAACCTCCACCTCCCCGGTTCAAGCGATTCTCTGGCCTCAGCCTCCTGAGTAGCTGGATTACAGGCCCCGCCCACCATGCTGGGCTAATTTTTGAATTTTTAGTAGAGACGGGGTTTCACCATGTTGGCCAGGCTTGTCTCAAACTCCTGACCTCATGATCCACCTGCCTCGGCCTCCCAAAGTGCTGGGATTTGGGTGTAAGCCACCGCACCTGGCCCTTCTTTCATTTGGTTTTTTAGAGACACGATCTGTCTCTGCTGCCCAGAACGGAGTGCAGTAATGTGATCACAGCTCACTGCAACCTCAAACTTCTCGGCTCAGGTGATCCTCCTGCCTCAGCCTCCCGAGTAGCTAGGACTACAGGCATACATAGGAAAAACTTTTTCAAAAGGGATCACTGAACTGGGCCTGATCAAATGACAGTAAGGAATGTGACCAACAGGCAAGGTGAGAAGGGGTGTCCTAGACAGGAGCACCAGTACCGCAGAAGGCATGGGTGTTTGTAGACCAGGGAGGGCCCAAGTGGCCCAGAGCGGAGGGTCAGTTCAGGGTCAGTGCCAGGAGACGGGATGGATGGCAAAGGGATTGAGAGCTAGGGCTTTGGGCTTAGACAGGCTCAAGTTCAAGTCCTGCAGCTCTGCGTAAGAGCTCTGCAACGTGGGGTGCCTCAGTAGCCGCTCCCGCTCTGCCTTTGGGAAAGGCTCATGGGAAGAGTACCTACCCTGAGGCTTGCAGCATTAAAGGCTTTTCTGGTAAGAGGCAGCTTGGAAAGGGCTTTGCGGGCCTGGCCAAGGAGTTTGCGCTCTTCAGGATCATGTCCTTGCTTTTCATCTGCTCTACATCCCTTGTGCTCTATCCTTTTTCCCCTGAGCACTGACCTTTCAAATCTTACATCTCTGACACTGTTCTCCTGAACTTCAAAATAATAGCATTTGCCAGGTGCATTGGCTCATGCCTGTAATCCCAGCACTTTCAGAGACCGAGGCGGGCAGATCCCCTGAGGTCAGGAGTTCGAGACCAGCCTGGCCAACATGGTGAAACCCCGTCTCTACAAAGGTTAGCCAGGCATGGCGGTGGGTGCCTGTAATCCCAGCTACTTGGGAGGCTGAGGCAGGGCAATTGCTTGAACCCGGGAGGTGGAGGTTGCAGTGTGCCGATATCAAGCCACTGCAATCCAGCCTAGGCGACGGAGCAAGGCTCTGTCTCAAAAATATAAAGAAAAGTAATAATAGTTTTTTGTTCATAGGTGGAAAAAATGTTACGAGACCACTGATCATCTGTCAAATGTGGGGAACGACAGCATTGACCTCATATGGTTGCTTTAAGGATTCACAGAGAGAACGTGCAGAAAGTGTCTGATGTTACAATGTGGGAGGCTAAAAGCTTAGGATCTGAAGTCAGAGGGACTGAGCCCAAATTGAAGCTATGTCACTTACTAGCTCTGTAATGCGGTCAAGTGACTTTACCTTTCTGAGTCACAACCTTGTCTGTACACGAGGATGATCATATCAGCCACAGAGGTTCTTTGCCAGGTATACTAAGAGATCACCTAGGATGCACTCATTAACTATGATGATGATGATGTCCTTTCTGTTTACCTATAAGACAAATTAGGCCCAGAGAGGGGAAGTGCCTTGCCCAAGGTCACACAGCAAGTTGGTGGTAATCTATCACACAGGCAGCTTCCTATAGGATCCACAGTCCAGGTGAATTCCCGGCGTGAGTTCTGGAGATGGGAACCTGAGGCGGTAGAAAGCATGCCCCCTCCCTACGCTGTTTTCCTGTGTGAAGGACAAGGTAGCATCCCCCACCTGCAGCCTATAAATCCAACCCGGTGGCCGCTGCCTCCCAGGACTGTGTGGCTCTGCCTGCTGAGGAATCAGATGGTACCAGCAGACGGTCTCTCCATGCTACTGGAACCTGCATCGCGCCCATCATTTATTTTGGACAGGACGCAAGATGAGATATCAAAGGAATCAGCTGCTGGTCAGAGGAAATAGAAAAGGGGCCAGAAGTCCACCTGGCCCTGCTGGACACAGAGTAAGCCCCGCTTCCCTGCAAATCCGAATTAGGCTCCCCGATCTTAATCCAACTTTATTAATTGAAATTGACTCGATTCAAAGATAGAAGAGGCAAGCTATTTTCTTGGTTTCAAGCTTTTTGCCAAAAAAAAAAAAAAAGATATATCTACATTAAGAAAAAACTGGAGATATTTATAGAATTCGAGTTAAGACTAGAGAGTTTCAAGTAACACTTGAGGCCAGTGGAAATAAAGGGTCAGGAGTCCTGGCTCCCCACATTCAAATGAGTCAAGGGATGACCTCAAACACATCAGTTCGGGGTTTTATTTTTCCAACGTGCTCTGCTGAATAATTGAGCTTTTCAGACCTCTCTGGAACAGACGCTGGTGTGAATAAAGCCTTCCTTTGCTCGAGGCACAACAGAACACCCCCTAATGCCCAGCCAACGCGCGCACAAGATTTCAACTATTATTCAGGCCAACAGGAGGTATTGCAATTAAGAGGTGATTGTCACCAACCCTCTTGAGCAGCAAGCACACCCAAGAAGGAGGCTCCGGGGGAGGGTGGCTCTCTGGGGCCACCATCGTCAGAGTTGGCGGGATTCCACTCAGAGTGAGGGACCAGGTCACGGGTGGATTGACACACTGAAATTTTCTTTGGCAGATAGGACACGCTGAAAACAGCAAGGTCAGGAGACCTGGGATCAGAGGTACCCCCAAGTCTCCCCTCCGTTGCCCTCTCTGTGAAATGAACATCTCCAGAAACCAGCCCTCTAAGTTTTATTTTAATTTTATTTTAGTTTTATATTATATTTTATTTATTTATTTTTTTTTTGAGATGGAGTCTCCCTCTATCGCCCAGGCTGGAGTGCAGTGGTGCGATTTCGGCTTATTGCAACCTCTGCCTCCCAGGTTCAAGGGATTTTCCTGCTTCAGTCTCCCAAGTAGCTGGGGCTACAGGCACATGCCACCATGCCCAGCTAATTTCTTGTATTTTTAGTGGAGATGGGGTTTCACCATGTTAGCCAGAATGGTCTCGATCTCCTGACCTCGTGATACGCCCACCTCGGCCTCCCACAGTGTTGAGATTACAGGCACGGGCCACCACGCCGGGGCTATTTTTATTTTTATTAATGAGTTTGTGTATTTATGTATTTATTTATTTATGTTTTAGAGACAAGGTCTCTCTGTTGTCCAGGCTGGAGACCAGTGGCACCATCACAGCTCACTGCAGCCTCCAACTCCTGGGCTCAATGGCTCCTCCTGCCTCAGCCTCCCGAGTAACTGGGACTATAGGTGTGGCCCACCACCCTGGGCTACATTTTTTATTTTTTGTAGAGACAGTGTCTCCCCATGTTGCCCATCCTGGGCAAACATAGGTTTCAAATGATTCTCCTGCCTCAGCCTCCCAAAGTGTCAGAACTACAGGCATGAGCGACCACGCCTGGCCCCTCCAAGTTTTAAAATATTGAATAGCCCTCAAAGAAAATCAAACCAGCTGTGTCTCAGAGGTACAGAATTCTTCTGGAAGCTTGCAGAGTGTTAAGAAGTTCAAGGAAACCCACTCTGGTTGTAGAAGTCATATTCATCCCTAGGATCTGAAAACATGTGAGAATGACTGAAGGCAATGGCTGAAGACCAGGGTAGGAACTGTCTTTCCCCCGCGGGAAACAGCAACCTTTTGTTCCGCCAGTTTCTCATTCCAAAATCAAAAAGTTATCAAGGGAAGCCCCCCACATCAATTACTATTGTTAGGATGAATAACAATAGAATTGCCTTCCACTTCAGCCTGTCTAGGATTCAAAAGTGCTTTTGGAATGCTAATCCATTCATCTTCGCTGTAACCTTGGAAGCATTCCATTAGGCAAAATCTGTCTTATTTTTGTCCCTACAAAATCTGTAGTGCCATTCTCTTGATGGAAAAATTCATCAAGCTACGATCTGAAAGGAATAATGGGGAGAAAATACCAGGGGTGGTCTGAACTCATATGGACAGTCTGAATAACTCCCAGACTTAAAATGCTGCGCCTCGACCTCTGCCATGGCGGGGAAGTGTCAATTTTGAAGGGTCAGGGCCTGGAAGCCCCGTCTGATGGTCTGAGCACCAGGAAGCCTTTAGGTTCACTGAGTCTGCGTCTCCTGAAATAATATTATTTATTATTCTTGGCTGTGCCGTTCATTTACCCAGTGGCTTTAGGGACTCATTCTAACCTCTCCACTTTCCTCATTTGTAAATGGGTTAATTATATTTGCCCACCTCACAGAACTGTTGTGCAGTTAAAACAATTAAAGGTGAAACACAAAGGCACTTTCTTCATACGGTGGGCTGCCTGAGAATTCCTAACTCTGCCTGCAGTGAAACAGCTAAACGGCCTTACTTACATGGATGGTTGTAGTTGTGGCTGTCACTCACCAACTGGCGATCAGTTCTGCAATCAGCAAACTTAGTGCGGGGGGAGGGGACGGGGGACACCTGGAGCTGGGCAGGACTGGAGCACAAGTCCCAGCCTTTCCAGTTCCCGGCTGTGTGACCTTGGGTAAGCCGCCTAACCTCTCTGAACCCCTGTTTCCTTCTCTACAAAGTGGGAAGACCCATATCCATCCCTTTAGGGTTGCTGTAAGAGTTTAGTGACACTCCTGTCATTTAATCGGTGCTTGATAAAGGACATCTCTTACGAGAGCCTGTCATTTCCCATCAGAACTAACAACTTAATGAAGTGCTTACAAAATGTGCGGCACTTGTACCACTGATGGGAAACAAGAAGAGGGTTTGGGGCAATACGTGGAATTTCTTAGATATATGGAATTAGGGAACATTAGAAGAGGGACATCAGACTTGTGATTTTAACACTGTTAGTGATTAGAATGAGGCTAGGTTGTTAGAACATGCGTTAACTAAAAAAATTATACTAAATAAATAATTGGATTGGCGTACATAGATAGGGTTCAAAAAAATTTTTTTTGAGACAGGGTCTTGCTCTATTGCCCAGACTGGAGCGCAGTGGCATGATATCAGCTCACTGCAACCTCCGCCTCCCAGGTTCAAGTAATTGTCCCGCCTCAGCCTCCCAAGTAGCTGGGATTACAAGCACCTGTCATCAAACCCAGCTCATTTTTAAATTTTTTTTGAGATGGAGTCTTGCTCTGTCACCCAAGCTGGAGTGCAGTGGCACAATCTCAGCTCACTGCAACCTCCGCCACCAGGTTCCAGCGATTCTCCTGCCTCAGCCTCCTGAGTAGCTGGGATTATAGGCATGCACCACCACACCTAGCTATTTTTTTGTATTTTAGTAGAGACGGGGTTTCACCATGTTGGTCAGGCTGGTCTTGAACTCCTGGTCTCAAGTGATCCACCCACCTTGGCCTCCCAAAGTCCTGGGATTACAGGCATGAGCCACTGAGCCTGGCCTTGGTAAAAATGTTTAAGTGGTACATGAAAGACTCAACATTCCCTGTGACAGCATATGGAAAAAAGTGCTGGGCTAGTGGCAGATTCCGACCTTAGGTTTACACAGTTATCAGTCATGTGACTGTGGCCAGGCTCCTAAGTCTCTCTGAGCCTCAGTTTCCCATGTATAAAATGGGCTAATAAGACCTAGGAGAGTAAAAGTAAGATAAGAAAAATGAAAACCGCTAAAAAATTGCAAAAGCATGGTCCAATCTAAGAGGTTTATTGTTCTCCCTACTGTGTGGTTTGGCAGAAACGATCTACACTTATCCACCAGACTATGAGACAACAGCAGGAATGACAGTCATAATCAAGGATGGTTCAATCCCGACTCTGCCAGGCATCAGCTTGCGGCCTTGAGCAGGTTCTTTAAGGTCTCTGAGCCTCCATTTCTTCATCTATAAAAGGGGGTTAGTGGCCGGGCACAGTGGCTCATGTCTGTAATCCCAGCTCTTTGGGAGGCCGAGGTGGGCAGATCATCTGAGGTCAGGAGTTCGAGAGTAGCCTGACCAACACAGAGAAACTCGTCTCTGCTAAAAATACAAAATTAGCTGGGCATAGTGGCACATGCCTGTAATCCAGCTACTCAGGAGACTGAGGCAAGAGAATCGCTTGAACCCGGGAGGCAGAGCTTGCGAAGCCGAGATTGTGTCACTGCACTCCAGCCTGGGCAACAAGAGTGAAACTCTGTCTCAAAAAAAATGGGGGGAGGGTGTGGTTAGTAATAACGTCCTCTGCAATTAAACTCAAATGGCTAATTTTCCTCTAAGGAATGACAAATCAAAGGAAAAGCCCAACAGCCCAAAGAAAAACAACGTGAAAAGATAGTGTACCCCAAATAAAATACAGATGGCTCTTAAATATGTAAACACATCATCAATCTCACTCAGAAGATAAATGGTCATTAAAATGACACTGAGGCCAGGTGCGGTGGCTCATGCCTGTAATCCCAGCACTTTGGAAGGCTGAGGCAGGCGGATCACAAGGTCAAGAGACTGAGGTCATCCTGGCTAACATGATGAAACCCAGTCTCTATTAAAAATACAAAAAATTAGGCAGGCGTGGTGGCACATGCCTGTAGTCCCAGCTACTCAGGAAGCTGAGGCAGGAGAACTGCTTGAACCCGGCAAGCAGAGGTTGCAGTGAGCTGAGATCGCGCCACTGCACTCCAGCCTGGGAGACAGAGCAAGACTCCATTTCAAAAAGAAAAAAAAAAGACACTCCTGAAATCCCAGCACTTTTGGAGGCCAAGGTGGGAGGATTGCTTGAGCCCAGGAGTTCGAGGCTGCAGTGAGCTGTGACTATGCCACCGCACTCCTGCCTGGGCAGCTAAGACCCTGTCTTTAATTAAAAAATAAAAATTAGAAAAAGAGAGAAGCAAATAGGCTTTCCAGATGTTCAGTCCAGCTGTGCTGGCTCAACGGCCCTGGGTCCCTTTCTGTAGGTCCCCGAAGATGGGATGGTGGAGGATGAGAGAATGTGATACCTCTGAAGTTAGGTCATCACTGACCTCAGTCTGGCTTTCTCCCTTTCATCCTGGGCAGGGTCCACCTAGGCGTGGCTTTCCTGTTCCTCCCAGCCCTTCAGAGTGGATATCTGCAGGCTAGTTGTCCTGCTGATAAATCAGAATAGGTTGTGACCTTGTGTTGTCTCTCAGGCTCAAGTCAATCGAAGACACGCTGCCTCTTTCCTGCTACACTGAACCTAGCAAGGTGACGCCCCTCTAACACGCCTTCCCTCTGCCAACCCCACATCCGGCATTTAAATTGCAGGAATATCGCCAATGCGACAGTAGATTTCCAACTGACACCCCTAGGGTAAGCACTAAGGAGCTCCCTAATTATCTAATCCTGAGATGCCCATGGGTGAAGCCGAATGGAGCTCTCCTCTATCAATAAACACGACATGAAGTTCTTTGTTTTCGGTGCAAAGCAAGGCTTTTTCCTGCCATGTGAGAAATACTCCTGCATGACGTATTAAAATCCCTCAAAGAGAGAGAAAGAGGAAAGTAAAATAAATGTATTTCCCTGACTCTAAGTTCAAATCCCCGTGCGAGGCCCCGTGCGATCCTCAGCTGGGCTGGAGCTATTTTAAAACGAATGAAGCAAACCTGCTCAATTGAAAAATCCTCTGTTACAGGATAGAGATGGGTAAGAAATCAGTGCCGGGACTCGCAGAGCGCTTGATTGTGGTTATAAACATTACTGGCTGCATCAGCAAAGCTGCTGAGAGTCCACCGTAAACGTTTTTCGAGAGGAATCAGGAGGCAGGGCTGAGCAGGCAAGTTCAAAACCTGAGCCCGTGTTACTCGGAGGTTTCCTAGGCTGCTAAAAATACCCAGCGATCTGCCTGAAGCCGGGCAAGCAAGGGAAGCCTTTCTTCCCTCTGCCTCCTTGTCGCCTGCAAGAAAAGGAGCCAGTTAAGGGGTGACAGGGGAGGAGGCAAATCCATCAGATACAAGGAGCAATGATTTTTGCCATGTGCATTGCTGCACAGCAGGGTGGCAGAGGTGTCTTCTTACGCTGAAGGGGAGGGTGCCGCTTGGAGTTGAGAACAAAGAGACTGTGGGTTCAAATCCCTGCTCTGACACTGATTCATGTGCGTGGTCCTCTGCCCAAGACAGGGGACTTTATAAGCCTCAGTCTTCCCATCTTTAAAATGGACACAATAATGCCAACACGTGAATTGTAAGCTTTAAAGATAATGTATGGTACGTGCTGGGCTCAGAGTGGGTCCTTTCCCAATGGCAGCTGTTATTACTGCTGACAACTTAGCGGGAAGAGACAGATAAATAAAAGCAATGGGGATCAGGCATGGTGCCTCACGCCTGTAATCCCAGCACTTTGGAAGGCCAAGGTGGTGAATCACTTGAGGTCAGAAGTTCAAGACCAGCCTGGTCAGCATGGTGAAACGCTGTCTCTACTGAAAATACAAAAATTAGCGGGACATGGTGGTACACACCTGTAATCCCAGCTACTTGGGAGGCTGAGACATGAGAATCCCTTGATCCCAGGATGCAGAGGTTGCAGTGAGCTGAGATGGCCGAGATTGCGTCACTGCACTCCAGCCTGGGTCACAGAGTGACACTCTGTGTCAAAAAAAAAAAAAAAAAAAAAAAGCCACGGGAAATCAAGCAAGGAAGAAAACTGCATACAATCCCAGGGTTGTATGGTTTGGACATAAGCACTGGAAAACTTCTCAGAACGGAAAAGTTCCCACCAACTCCTCACCCCATCTCCAGCCCATAGAAATCTCCCCTAAGCTTCCAAAGCCAGGGAAATGCTAGACTTCCTCAAGGCCTGCCCAGATGTGCCAGCGGTTTGTCTTTCTTTGCAGCATGGTCGAAATACTCATCCACTCAGCCTGTGTAGAACTGAATGGAATCATTCCCTCTGTCGCCCAGGTGACTCTCAAATGGCAGGTGTGTAATAAATGACCAGGTCAGAGCGCCTGAGTAGATAGTGAGAAATACACTGAGTAGAGAAGGCAGAGAGACACTAATGGATGTGGCATGTGCATTTGTCAGCATTCAATCAGAGAAGCTGGGTCATTATACATATTTGTGCACATATACATACGTGTGTGTGTGTGTGTGTGTGTGTGTGTGTGTGTATTAGAGAGACTTGACCTTACACGATTGTGGGAGCTGGTGAGCAGTCTCTGTAAGGCTGCTGTCTTTGCTTCTGATGCTGGAGCCTGAAGTCCTCAGGGCAGACATTTGGAAAGAGAAGAGGAATGTTATTCAGACACCAACTAGTGTGCTGCAATTTGATTCTGACACTAGCCGTTTGAAGTTAGTGTCAGATTCCACAATTTTAAGGGCATGATTCTCAAGAAGACTGCTCTACTTCAAATACTAGCCATAAGTGGGGTCCTCAGGCCACCTGCTCTTCCGACCAACCAGCTACAAAGCTTAGGGGAGGTTCCCACCACCCCCTTTATATTCACTAATTCATTAGAGCAGCTCACAGAAGCTAAGAAAGCACCATACATCTGACGACAGTTTTATCGTAAGGATACAAATCAGAACGAGCCAGATGAAAAGGCACATAGGGCAATGTTTGGGAGGGTCCCAAACTCAGAGCTTCCATGCTTCTCCCCATGGATTTGGGGTGCACAGCCCCTCTGGGCATATTCATGGGTTCACCAACCAGGAAGCTCCACTGAGTTTCAGTGTGCAGAGTTTTTATTGGATTTCCTTATGTAGTCACCTGCCATGTGATTGAACTCAATCTCCATCTCCGTCCCCTCCCCAAAGGGCAGGCTTGCTCAGAGCTCCAACCCTTCTCATCATGGAGTTGGTCTTATTGGTGACCAACCCGCATTCTGAGTCATCTTATCTCTTAGCACTAACTCAGGTGTGGTCCAAGAGGCTCGTGAAGAACAAAGACACTCCAGTGACATGAGAAATTCCAAGGATTTAGAGTCTTTTTCCTAGAAACCAGAGATAAAGGCCAGTCAAATTCTTTATTATACAACAGATGCCAAGTCAGGCAGCTCAAGAACTTGCCAGAACACCGGGAGGACTGAAAGAAGCCTGTGGATGTTTACTCCAGACTGAAAGTTTATGTCCCCCCAAAAATCATATGCTGAAACTCTAAACCCCAAGGGGATGGTATTTGTCGATAAGACATTTGGGAAGTGATTAGGTCATAAGAGTGGAGCCATTTTGAGGGGAGTAGTGCTCTTATAGGAAGAAAATGAGGCTGGGTACAGTGGCTTATGCCTGTTATCCCAATGACTTGGGAAGCTGAGGCAGGCAGATTTCTTGAGCCCAAGAATTTGAGACCAGCCAGGGCGACATAGTGCCTGTCTCTACAAAAAACACAAAAATTAGCCATGTATGCTGGTGCGCACCTATAGTCTTAGCTACTTGGGAGGCTGAGGTGGGAGAACTGCTTGAGCCCAGGAGGTGGAGGTTGCAGTGAGCCAAGATCACACCACTGCATGCCAGTCTGGGCAATAGAGCAAGACCCTGTCTCAAAAAAGAAGAAAAAAGAAGGAGAAGGAAAAAGGAAGAAGAAAGGAGGAAGAA
>NW_022436942.1:74780795-74802971 GCF_009761245.1 Sapajus apella
GCTGTCTGCAAACTTAGCGAGAGCCCTCATCAGAGCCTGCCCATGCCAGCATCCTGATGTTAGACTCCCCAGCCTCCAGAACTGTGAGAAAGATGTTTCTGGCCAGTAATGCTAGCACTTTTGGTGGCCAAGGCAGGCAGATTGTTTGAGCCCAGGAGTTCGAGATCAGGCTGGGCAACATGGCAAAACCCATCTCTACAAAAAATACAAAAATTAGCTGAGTGTGGTGGTGCCTACATGTAGTCTCAGCTACTTGGGAAGCTAAGGAGGGAGGATCACTTGAGCCCAGGAAGTCAAGGCTGCAGGGGTGAGCCATGATGGTGCCACACTCCAGCCTGAGTGACAGAGTGAGACTCTGTCTCAAAGAAGGAGGAGGAGGAGGAGAAGAAGAAGAAAAATAAGAAGAAGGTGGCTGTGTTGTTTAAGTCTAAAGAAGAAGAGGAGGAGGAGGAGGAGGAGGAGGAAGAAGAAAAGGAGAAGTCTGTGTTGTTTAAGCCACCCAGTCTACAGTAATTTGTTCTAGCAGCCCACACTAAGCCACTGTTGTTGTGGCCTCTGGTATTACTGGTGTGGGTATTCTGAGGAGGCCGTGGCTCTTTGTTGTGGAGCTGAACACGCGCACACGTGGCCCAGGAGCTGGAGCAGGTGGAGGGTCCAGGGAAATGTGCAGCATTTGCAGATCCTGGCTCCTGCCTCAAACCAACGACAGGAGCCAGCAGATATACTGTGATGTCTGCTGCTTCAATTCAACCCACGCTCCGGAACCTCCATGCATGCTTCTCTTGTGGCCAACCTTGCCAGAAACACACAGGGAAGGGCATCCTGGGAAGTACAGGTGAGCCCAGCCAAGGTGACACAGACAAAGCCACCATGTCAGTGTGGGAACAGGGAGAAGCTGATGTGAAAGCGAGTTCAGCCCGAGAAATAGTGGTAGAAGGAGGGGAGGAGCCACCGCAGAGTGAATGAAGGGATGGGAAGAAGGAAAGGTGTTTCTAGAACCTCTGTGGAGCTCTGTTACTCCAGGATAGCACTGACTGCTCCCTGGTTCTTTTTATTTTTTGATATTTATTTATTTATTTATTTATTTATTTATTTATTTATTTTTGAGACAGAATTTCGCTCTTGTTACCCAGGCTGGAGTGCAATGGTGCGATCTCGGCTCACCACAACCTCCGCCTCCTGGGTTCAGGCAATTCCCCTGCCTCAGCCTCCCAGGTAGCTGGGACTACAGGTGAGAATCATGATGCCTGGCTAATTTTTGTATTTTTAGTAGGGACGGGGTTCCACCATGTTGGCCAGGCTGGTCTCGAACTCCTGACCTCAAATGATCCACCCGCCTCAGCCTCCCCAAGTGCTGGGATTATAGGCATGAGCCACTATGCCCGGCCTCCCTGGGTCTTTTTAAAGCATGCAGCTACCCTGGGAGGGGACGTCGTTAAGATAGACCACAGAATCTAGAGATCTCTGGCATTTCCCCTGCTTTATTTATTTATTTATTTTTTTGAGATAGAGTTTCACTCTCGTTGCCCAGGCTGGAGTGCAGTGGCATGATCTTGGCTTACGGCAACCTCTGCCTCCCAGGTTCAAGCAATTCTTCTGCCCCAGCCTCCCCAGTAGCTGAGACTATAGACGCCCACTACTACGCCCAGCTAATTTTTTGTATTTTTAGTAGAGACAGCGTTTCACCATGTTGGCTAGGCTGGTCTCAAACCCCTGACCTCAGGTGATCCTTCTGCCTCAGTCTCCCAAAGTGCTAGGATTACAGGCGTGAGCCACCGGGCCTGGCCATTTTCCCTGCTTTTAGCTTGTTTTATCATCCCTCTTTGACACAAGCCTCTGACACAGCAAAACAAATATTGATTGTGCCATAGTCTATAGAATTGAGTTATTTTTTGGACTGGGTTTCATTTTTTTCTGTTTTTGTTTTCCCTTTGGAGAGGGTCTTGCTCTGTTGCCCAGGTTGGAGTGCAGTGGTGTAATCATAGTTCACTGCAGCCTCAACTTCCTGGGCTCAAGCTATCCTCCAGCCTCAGCCTCCCCAGTAGCTGAGACTACAGGCGCTTAAGACCACACTTGGCTAATTTTAAATTATTTGAAGGGACAGCTATGTTGCCGAGGCTGGTATTGAACTCTTGGCCTCAAGCAATCCTCCCGCCTTGACATCCCAAAGCGCTAGGATTACAAGCAGGAGTCACCCGCTGGACCTGGACTGTGTTTCTATAGGGAGCCGGAAGCACACCCGGGTGGCTCTCGTTGATGACTTTGTATGTCTCTCCCCACACCCACTCACCCACCCCATTAGGGCTTGTTAGATGCAAGGACTTAACGCAAACCACCACAAGCCGGGGACAGCCTGCGGTCTTGATTCCTGCAGGAACCCAGGAAGCACGGAGCTTTCCTGCTCCCTCCTCCAGTCTGCCGTTACCACTTCTGTCAGAGAGGAGCTGAGGTTCAAAGCAGCCCATTTCATTACTGAGAAGCCAAGCCCGCAAGAGAAAGGATGGCGAAGCTAAAATGATGCTTATCAGTTATTCATTCTCTCCCATTATGTATTCTCTACATACCTGGGAATAATTAAATATATTAGAAAAAAGTACAATAGATGGTCTGGCGCAGTGGCTGCTCTGGAAGGTTTAATTTCAAGTCTGACTCTCTCTAGTCCCCACCACCCCCATGTTAATTTCGTGAGTGAACTCACTTCCTTGAATACATGAATCTCTTTTCTGCTTAGACGATCCAAAGTAGATTATATTGTTTACCCTATGAATGGACTAATATGACTCTCTTCCATTTGATCTCCAGTCAAGTCAGAAGTCATAGTGATCTTATTTATTTATTTATGAGAGAGAACCTCTCTCTGTCACCCAGGCTGGAGTGCAATGGTACGATCTCAGCTCACTGCAACTTCCACCTCCCCGGTTCAAGTGATTCTCCTGCCTCAGCCTCTCAAGTAGCTGGGATTATAGGCGCCCACCACCACATCCAGATAATTGTTGCATTTCTAGTAGAGACGGGGTTTCACCATGTTGGCCAGGCTGGTCTCGAACTCCTGATCTCAGGTGATTCACTTGCCTGGGCCTCCTAAAGTGCTGGGATTACAGGGATGAGCCATCGTGCCTGGACTACTTATTTATTTTTATTTATTTTTGGAGACAGGATCTCACTTTGTCACCCAGGCTGGAGTGCAGTAGTAGCACAATCGTGACTCACTGCAGCCTCAGCCTCTCGGGCTCCAAGTGCTCCCTCCACCTCAGCCTCTGGAGCAGCTGGGATTGCAGGCGTGCCTCACCACACCTGGCTATTTTTTAGTTTTTTATTTGTAGAGATGGGGGTCTTGCTATGTTGTCCAAGTCGGTATTGAACACGTGGCCTCAAGCGATTCTCCCATCTCAGCCTCCCAAAGTGGTGAGATTACAGGCGTGAGCCACCATGCCCGGCCCACAATCATCTTGTAAAAACTGCAGTCACCCAGCATCACTTGTGTCTGGATCACAGGGCCGCTGCTCAGCTCCGCAGCCTTATCTGATCTCACGCTGCCGCCGGCTGTCTCTGCTGCAGCCACGCTGCCCCTAACACGAGCTCTTTCCCCTCCCAGAGTTGGTACCAGCTCTTCTCTCTGCCTGGAGAGTTTCCCCTTCAGTCCTTTTCACGGCTGACCCTGGATTACAGCTTCAATGTCTCCACCTCCAAAAGGCTTTCCTGGACCACCCACAGCTAAAGATTCCCCATAGCTCATTATTCTCCATTTTACCACCCTGTTTATTTCCTTGGGAATATGCACCCCAATCTGAAAATATTTTGTGTACTTACTTAATGTGTATAGGCCATCTCCTTCACTAGATTACAGACTCTACGAGGGCAGAGGTCATGTTTTCTCATTAATGCAGGGTCTCCAGACCAAGCACTCTGCCTGCTCCATTGTGATAACTCAATAAATATCAGTTAAATAAGTGCATTAGAACAACAACTAGCATTTATTGAGCACCTTTGTGCTGGAACTGATTTAAGGGCTATATGCATAATAAATCCTCACAATGATCCTGTCAAGAATCCTGTCAAGAATCCTTATTTTACAGATGAGGAAATCGAGCTCAGAAATGTTAAGTGATTTGCCCAAGGGCACACAGCTAGTCAAACAGAGCGTGGACTCAGATAATCTAGTTTGAGAGTCCATGGGTTCAACTAGAGCTTCCTCTTAGGAAGAAAGGAGGAAGGAAGGAAGGAAGGAAGGAAGGAAGGAAGGAAGGAAGGAAGGAAGGAAGGAAGGAAGGAAGGAAGGAAAGAAGGGTGGAGGAAAAGAGGAAAGAGAGGAAGGGAGAAAGGGAGGGAAGGAGGGAGGCGGAGAGGGAGGTGAGGAAAGTGGGAGGGGAGGGAGGAGGGGAAGAAGCGGGGAAGGGGGAGGGGGAGGAAGGGAGGGAAAGAGGGAAGGCAGGAAGGTGGCAGGGAAGGAGAGAAGGAGGGAAAGAGGGAAGGAAGGGAGGAAGGGAGAGAGGGAGAGAGGGAGGGAGGGACCAAAGAAGGGATGGAAGCAGAGAAGGAGAGAAGGGGGAAGTATTAAAGCAAGAGTGAACAAATGAGTATAACACAAGTTCAGTATTTCCAGAAGCAGGGCGAGCTCTAGAGGGTCCCTTGAGTCCGGAGATTCTATTATTCAATTGGGTGAAGCTGGCTGGAGCTGCCACGCATAACAGGCATTTGTGCTTCTCGCGCACGTGGGCATCTTACCAATCCCCCTGCCAGACACTGGTAAATATTATTACATCCACATCTTACAAGGGAATTGGCATTTCAAACTCAGAGTCACGGATCTTTTACTGTGTACTGAATCACAGACCCTCCCATGAAACCCAAGGTCCTCAGGATGGTAAAAGTTCCAGCTCAGCAATTTCAACCCCACAGGAGTAACTGGACTGGTCAATAGGTCTAGACCACGGCCACAGAGAGCCCTCCAGGGCATCTCATGTCGAATCTTAAGTGCAGTCAAATTCATGCGTTCAGCTACTGATTCTCTTAGCTCCTCCAGACACTTTTCGGACTGAATTCTGGATAAGCTATGATACATTTTTCATTAGCAATGGTAGAAAATATCAAAACATCATCAGATTATGTTACAAATACTAGAATCTCCACATTTGGGTTTCTTCCAAGCCTCTCGAATAATCAAGATAGAGATAGGGTGGAGATCACAGTGATATTCGCCCCAGGCTATGAAAAAGGGAATGAATGAAATGGGACATTGACCAAAAGATTGGTAGCTTCAGTGCCTTCTGCAGGCGCTGAGATTCAAAGCGATCTCTGCTTTGCTGTTTATGTTTATATTCTCTGCCTATTTATATTCTCTTCATATTGTCCTGCGTTCTGTGTTTGCCGGTGTTTTTTTGTTGTTGTTGGTAAGCATGCTCTAGCAGCTTTTACAGTCAGAGAAAACCACAGCCAGTTGAGGTGGCTCATGCCTGTGATCCCAGCACTTTAGGAGGCCAAGGCGGAGGATCACTTGAGCCCAGGCGTTTGAGAGCAGCCTGGGCAACATGGCGAAACCCCATCTCTACAGAAAATTTAAAAAATTAGCCAGTCATGGTGGCCCATGCCTGTAGTCCCACCTACTCAGGAGGCTGAGGTGGGAGGATCCCTTGAGCCCAGGAGTTCAGGGCTGCAGTGAGCTGTGATCAGGAAAGGGGTTTGATAATGAATCTGGACATTCATCCATGGTGCAATCTTGCTACTCAGTAGCATCCTGAGGTTAAAACAAGGTTGGGAGATGTTGACTGCAGGGTTGAAATCAGAGAGTATGGCTGAATCGAGTTGAAAAGAGACAAAAGTAACATCTGGGGATCAAAAGAGACAGGGAGAGGAAAAATCAATCCAGAGGTGGCAGGGTCCAGGGAGGAGGGCATGGAGCCCTCCCATTTTAAGCTCTGAAAAAATCCCATGTCTGGGGCACTCCGCAGTTCTGGATGTACCCGGGCAGCTGGCCACCTTCCCAGGGAGTGGGGATGGGTGGCCATAAAGAGACAGGGAACTTCGAAGGCAGCTGTCACCGTCCTCTGACTTTGGTCTGTCACCTTCATGAACATTCAGAATACTTCAATAAAATGGCCTGTCCGAAAGGCCCGATCTTTCTCCTTGCCCGAGAGGCCCGGTTCATTTCCTGAGCGATGACTTTCTTCTTCATTTGTTTTTGCAGTGATCTCTTTAAAGTCTCAGCTGTTCCAGGGAGAGTAAATAGGTTTTAAAATTAATTATCAATTAAAGTGAGGTTAATTGGCACCAGGCTAGTCATCTATTTTGTCTGTAACTGAGGCAGCCTACCCCTTCCCATTCCCAGAACCCAGAGACCCAGGCAGGGGCCAATAAACCCCAGCCGCAGAAGCCATTCCTGTATGATCCGTGAACGAATGAAAATAATTCTGATATTTATGTAGTACCGTGCCTCTGTCAGAAGGTGAATTCTGTGGCCATTTGGATTTTCCAGTTCATCGGTATGTAAGCAGGCCTTCTAGGTGGGCTTACCAAATTTAAACAAAAAAGGTATCTTGAAAATATTTGTATTGGCAGAAAGATTTTTCACCAATCTCCACTGCACTTAGGAAAATTACAGCGATAGAGTACATTTGAGCAGCCAGGTCCCGAGGACGCAGCCCATTTGTCACTGAGCTTGGATTTCCCCCTTTAATTAACATCTCACAGCTCTTCTCACAGCCTGATTTCACTGAAGCTCAGTCTAATTTCTTCTAAGCTCCTGAAATGTGATCCTGTATCTGCCCTCGTCCCTCTTGTCATCCCCCCAGGTGGGAGGAGGCTGGGGTTTGTGTTCATCAGGATGCTTTGCTGAATTCCACAGCTTCATCTGACCTCATCATGAATGAATATTTATGAGAGCCAATAGGGAGCAATTGCAAACTGAATTCAGCCCAGACAGGTGAGTACTTGAGACCAAGACAATGACATCATCTGGTGTTGGGATGTGCACACATATTAAACCAAATTATAAACAGGACCCAAGGGGACAGGGGCTAGGTCTTCTCTGCGTTCCGACACTAACCCAGAACACCTTAAAACACGTAAAACAGGACTTGTAAAAGCCACGCGTCATCTGCGTGCCTTGGGAATATCAGTCGATGATTTGAAACACTGTGAATGTCTTAGGAGTTAGTGTTGTGCGGTAGCTGTGAGCGGTGAAGAAAATACATTTAGAAATTGCTCTGCAAATACAGCCACACTGTTTCTCTACTTTCTTACCTCTCATCTCTGGGATAGGGATGGGGAGGGCTGCTTCCCTCTCAGTCTCAAGAAAACCCACCTACTGGTGTGTGGCATGGAGGCCAAGTATTCTTTTTTTTTTTTTTTTTTTTTTGAGACGGAGTCTCACTGTGTTGCCTAGCTGGAGTGCAGGGGCACCATTTCAGCTCACTGCAATCTCCACCTCCTGAGTTCAAGCGATTCTCCTGCCTCAGCCTCCCAGGTAGCGGAGATTACAGGTGCCCGCCACTATGCCTGGCTAATTTTTGTATATATAGTAGAGACAGGGTTTTGCCATGTTGCCCAGGCTGGTCTCGAACTCCTGACTTCAAGTGATCTGCCTGCCTCAGCCTCCCAGAGTACTGGGATTACAGGCACGAGCCACTGTGCCCTGCCCTGCTGGGGCCAAGTAGTCTGTATTTGTCAAGCCCTGTAAACTTCTTAAACTGCCTTACCACCAGCCTAGGCAGTATAGGGATACCCTGTTTCTACAAAATAAATGAGTAAAAATTAGCCTGGTGTGGTGGCACACACCTGTAGTCCTAGCTACTCAGGAAGCTGAGGGGCAGGATCACCTGAGCCTGTGGAGTTGAGGCTGTAAGTGAGCTATGATTGCCCCACTGCATTGCAGCCTGGGCAACAGAGTGAGACCCTATCTTAAAAAAAAAAAAATCAAACCGCCTTAGAAACTTGCTCTCAGCCACCACATCACACATGTGACTCGTGTTGGCCCCATTGCACAGAGGAAGATACTGAGGCAAACAGAAAAGGGGACTCAGCGATGTGGGGAAAGGACCAAGACACTGGAAAAGCAGGAGGAAAAGCCAAGTTCACGCCCTGACCCGGAGGCTGCGGTTCCATCTGTTGCTCTTTGCATCCTCCCTTCTTGTTAAGCCTATTTCCTTTCCTTCCTCTTCTTTTTCTCCTTGACTCTTAAACCAAGGTTTCTCAACTTCTACACTATTGGCATTTTGGACTGGGTACTTATTTGGGGGGGTGTGCTGTGCCGGGTATCTTAGGGTGTTGAGCAGCGTCCCTGGTCGCTGCCCTTTGGATGCCAGCAGCAGCCCCCACCCAAGTTGCGGCAACCAAAAGCATCTCCAGACATCACCCAGTGTCCTAAGAGGGGCAAAAATCCCCCTGGTTGAGAACCCTGTCTTAGATCAACCAGTCACTAGGAAAGTTATTGGTTCAGCACACTAGGAACCCTCAAGCCTAAATCCTGCTCCTCAAGCCCCAAAGGCTACACATTTGGCTGTCGTTTCTGGGTCCCACACCACCCTCCCGAGTCTCCCCAGGAAATATTGTCTTTATCTTTCAGTCTCACTGACTCTCGGATGACACCAGCTTACAACTTTCTCCATAAACTGCACAACTATATAACGTCACATCCAACCCAGGGGCCTTCTGAGAGCGCAAGGTCGTGCTGTTTAATGATCACACTGAGACAACAGGTGTAAAGCATGACCGTCCTGGGAAAACGGGACATATGGTCACCATAACAGAAGCCGCTTCTTAGAAGGGAAGGACACCTTGTCTGTGTGTTTAAAGTCTGACAAGGGGACTCTCCAATGTCACGTTCAGCTTCCAAGTTTGCACTCCTGGGATGTGTTTGTCAGATTCTGCTGAGAAACAGCCAGCTTATCAATGGAGGTAAAAGAAATAGACAAAAGGCTGGGCACAGTGGCTCACCTGTAATCCCAGCACTTTGGGAGGCTGAGGCAGGCAGATCACTTGAGGTCAGGAGTTCGAGACAAGCCTGGCCAACATGGCAAAACCCCATCTGTACTAAAAATATGTAAATTAGCCATGCATGATGGCATGCACCTGTAATCTCAGCTACTTGGGAGGCTGAGGCAGAAGAATCGCTTGAACCTGGGAGGTGGAGGTTGCAGTGAACTGAGATCATGCCACTGCACTCCAGCCTGGGCGACAGAGCCAGATTCCGTCTCGAAAAAAAAAAAAAAAAAAAAAAAAAAGAAAGAAAAAGAGAGAAAGAAAAGAAAGAGAGAGAGAGAGAGAGGCAAGCAAGGACTTGATTGTTTGTTTAAGGCAGGGTCTCACTCTATCACCCAGGCTCGAGTGCAGTGGTGCAATCTTGGCTCACTTCAGCCTTGACCTCCTGGGTTCAAATGATCCTCCCACCTCAACCTACCGAGTAGCTGAGACCACAGGCATGTGCCACCATACCCAATTTATTTTTTTATTTTTTTGTACTGAAGGTTTTTCCCCATGTTGCCTGGGCTGGTCTGAACTCTTGAGCCCAAGCAATCTACTCACTTCAGTCTCTCAAAGTGCTGGGATTACGGGTGTGAGCCATCACACCCAGCCAGGACTCAAATTTTTCAAAGGAACTAGAATACATCCATGTTCGTGGCACCACTATGTAGTTGCCAAAAGCTGGAAGCAACTCACATGTTCACCCATAAGTGAATGGATAAATGGTGTACACACGCCATGGAATACTGTATTATTTAGACATGAAAAGCAATGAAATTCTGACACATGTTGCAATACGGATGAACTTTGAAACATTATGTTAAGTGAAATAAGCCAGTCACAAAAGCACAAATCCTGTATGATTCTTCTCATATGAGGTACTTAGAGTAAGTACCCTTATGAAGTTGGCTGAATTCGTAGATATAGAAAGTAGAATGATGGTGGCCAGGGGCTGGAGGGAATGGGGAAAGGGGAGAGTTAGTGTTTGGTGGGTACAGGGTTTCAATTTTGCAAGCTGAAAAGAGTTCTTGCAACTGGGCTCGGGTGGCTCACACCTGTAATCCCAGCACTCTGGGAGGCTGAGGCGGGAGGATCACTTGAGGTCAGGAGTTCGAGACCAGCCTGGCCAACAAGGTGAACCCGCATCTCTACCCCTCCAAAAGATAAATAAATACAAAAATTAGCCGGGCATGGTGGCGGGTGCATGTAGTCCCAGCTACCTGGAAGGCAGAGGGAGGAAAATTGCTTGAACCTGGGAAGCGGAAGTTGCCGTGAGCTAAGATTGCGCTACTGCACTTCAGCCTGGGTGACAGAGTGAGACCCTGTCTCAAAACAAAAAAGAAAGAATTCATGAAAAGATGGCAATGATGGTGGCACAATAATGTGAATGCATTGAATGCCACAGGACTACACACTGAAAATGGTTAAAATGGCAAATTTCATGTATGTGTATTTTACCACAATAAAAAACACAGTGATGAATGATTCCAAAGGAAGGGAGCCATGGCCGCGTTGAACAGGGAAATACCAGTTACGCGGTACCTGAATGCTTGTCTTATTGTGTCCTACCAAGCACAGAAGGAGGGGAGTATGAAATGGCACATGTTTGGGTAAAAATACTCTGTGGTTAAGTGCCAGTGTGTCTCCTACGAGAGACGTTAACCTGTCCTGGGCTCAAGAAACACCCGCTATCAGCAAGAGCCTTGGAAAACAGCATTCTCAATTTCTCAAAACCTACTGTTCTCCTTCTCTGCCTCCCCATCCCCAATTTTTTTTAAACCACTCTCTGTACTAACCAGAGCCGCTAACAGAAATAGCAACATCCTCTTTGTGTGTCTCTGTGTAGTATCCCTGCGGTCTTTTGCTTCCAACGATTTTCTTGAGACGCTATTTTTAAATCCCCTATTAGCGAAAAGGGAAACTGCGTCTTCCACCACAACCTCTCCGCTCTGCCAGCCCAGCCCATTGACTCCTCCAAATATGAAAAAACAAGAACAATTTGTTCCGATCTGCCACTGTGAGTTATTAGAGGGAGGCTCAGCTGTCACCTTCTTAATGGGCTTTATGCAAAGCACTCCCTCCAAGGTTGTGCAGTTCAGTGGCCAGCCTCACCTCACCAGGGCTCTGAGCAGAATTTGCTGTAAATGGGGTTAATCTATACGATCCAGAGGATGCATGCCAGAGAACTCATAGAAACAAGAGGATGCAAGATCAGAGAAGCGCGCGGCTTCAGTGTGAACAAAGTGAAGCTGGGCTTTGTCAGTGTCTGGGAGACACAGGGAAGAAACTTTGAGGAGCCAGGTGTGGTGTGTCGTGAAGTGTGTACATGATGGGTACTGGACCCATGAACAGAATGAAAAGCACTCCTTTTTTTTTGGTTTTGAAACAGGGTCTTGCTCTGTCACCTGGCTGGAGTGCAGTGGCATGATCATACCTCACTGCAGCCTTCTGGGTTCAAGTGATCCTCCCACCTCAGCCTCCCAAATAGGTAGCTGGGACCACAGGTGTGCACCATCTTGCCTGACTAGTTTTTAAATTTTACGTAGAGATGGGATCTCTCTATGTTGCCCAGGTTGGTCTCAAATTCCTGGACTCAAGTGATCCTCCCACCTTAGCCTCTCAAAGTGCTGGGATCACAGGGGTAAGCCACTGCGACTATTCAAAGGTGTTCTTTATTTACCCTACACTAGGAGATATGAGTGACCTGGGCTGACTGATGATTCTGAAGGAGAGAACTATTGGTGTGTGTGTCTGTGTGTGCAAGGATCTAGAGTCAATTTAAGATTTCAGCAAAAGCTAGACGCCATGCCACCCTATCTGCTGAGCTACAAACGCCTGTCTCAAACAGCTGAAGGTCAGAGCTGGTGAGTCTGGGTAACAAATATTGGCATTGCTTTATTTTGAGCAAAGTCAAGCTATTTCATCTTCCCCAATGCTCCTTGGGAAAATATTTTCTAGGAGCCAAACTATTTTCAGACGCAAAACAAAACCTGCTCATCTCATTTGGAGTTAAATGTGGAGGGAACTGGGAGCAGGCATGTTTCTGTAAATATTCATTAATTCAACAAAATGGCCTTACTATGGGTAAGGCGCTGTGCTAGTTAGATCTGGGAATATCAAGAGAAGAGCATTTTGAAAGGACACATGTTTAGGTAAAAATACCTTGTGGTTAAATGCCAATGTCTCTCGCTCAATTTAGGATAGTGAGTAGCTGAGGGCCTGTGACGACGAGCTGGGTGTGTAACTTTCCCTAGATGACGGGAATCGTCTTTTTTGTTTGATGTTACTTCTGCTAACGATTTTTCTCAGAACAAAGATAAACATGAAGGGCCAAGGGAGTTGCACAAATATTTGTTCTTCAGTTAATATTAATGTATGTTCGTGTTTACTTGAATTTTCAAGAGTACTCTGAATTGGTACTCACTGGTCATAAAGAAACTAGCAGCAAAACTGATAAGGACAATGAGAAGACAGGTGCTAGTTCCCTTTCTTTTTTTTTTTTTGAGACAGGGTATCGCTCTGTTGCTCAGGCGGCAGTGCAGTGGTGTGATCACAGCTCACTGTGGCCTGAAACTCCTGGGCTCAAGCGATCCTCCCATCTCAGCCTCCCAAGTAGCTGAGACTATAGGCACGGGCTACCATGCCTGGCTACTTTAAAAAATTTTTTTTTAGAGATGGGGTTTCGTCATGTTGCCTGGGCTGGTCTTGAACTCCTGGGCTCAAGCGATCCTCCCACCTTGGCCTCATAAAGTGCTGGGATTACAGGTGTGAGCCACCTTGCCTGGTTGGTTTCTGTGTAACTCTTTTTAGAGCCCTTAAATGGTGTCCCCGACAAGTCTTGTTTTTGTTTTTTATCTTAATGGCCAATATTACTTAAGCCCCAATATCAAGATCGAAGAGAAGTTAACAATTACAGCGTACTCCTATGTAAGTGCTTTAAACTCATGGTCCTCAACTGGCCTCCAAGAGCACTCTCGTTCCCGTTTTACAGACGAGGAAACAGAAATGAAATCGCTAGCCAAAGGTCAAGTGATTTGAGACAGAGCCTGTCTGGCTCTAAAGCTCTCCAGAATTATGCACATAAATGAAAAGACACACTTCCTTTGAGGAAGCATAGAAATTGGAAAATAAATGAAATCAGAGCTAGTTTTTCCCCACGCATTGCAAAATTTTGCTTTCAGATTATTCATCACTTCATAGAGAATAGGGAAGAAATGGCACAATGGGGAACTCAAGCATCCAAAACCACTGTCAGTTGAATGACTATTTTTTGTCTTTTTTCTTTTTAGAGGGAGTCTCACTCTGTCTCCCAGGCTGGAGTGCAGTGGTGTAATTTCGGCTCACTGCAACATCCACCTCCTGGATTCAATCAAAACTCCTGCCTCAGCCTCCCGAGTAGCTGGAATTACAAGCACTCACCACCACGCCCGGCTGATTTTTGTATTTTTAGTAGAGATGGGGTTTCACCGTGTTGGCCAGCCTGGTCTCAAATTCCTGACCTCAGTGATCTACCTGCCTCAGCCTCCCAAAGTGCTGGGATTACAGGTATGAGCCACCGCACCAGTCCAGTTGAAGATGACTTTGGAATAAGGATGAAGCATCTCTGAAATAATAATGCTGAAAAACGGGAAAATACAACTCAATTTGAAATGCTTTCCTCTCTATCCAGCTTTTGGTATCCTCGTTCATAGCATAAACTAAAATATATTAGCAAGAAAGGAGGAGAGACAGGATGGTATATGAGAAAGGGGAGGGACATTGGAGTCAGATGATGCTGGATTCAAGAACATGTACAAGCTGTGTGACCTTAGGTAAACTGCTTAGCCTTTCTGAGCTGCAGTGCCCTTGTTTATGAATTGAAGGTAATAACACTGACTTCAGCAGGGTTATCATGAAGTTCAAATAGGATATAAGGCACAATGCACCCAACCCACGGGGATAATTAAGAAATATTAATTTTCTCCTTTTATCCATTTACTAGACATAAAATTGTTACTGAAGTTTCTGAGGCCACTTCTAGGGCTTCAGATCTGGAACAGTGTTTATAGACTATAAGGGGATTAGCAAATAATTCTGCTTTTTTGTTTTTTAGATAGGGTCTTACTCTGTCACTCAGGCTGGAATGCAGTGATGCAATCTTGGCTCACTGCAACCTTCACCTCCCGGGTTGAAGCAATTCTCTTGCCTCAGCCTCCCAAGTAGCTGAAATTACAGGCACACACTACCACACCTGGCTTTTTTTTTTTTTTTTTTTTTTTTTTTTTTTTTCAGAGACAGAGTTTTGCTCTGTCCCCCAGGCTGGAGTGCAGTGGCATGATCTCAGCTCACTGCAACCTCTGCCTCCCAGATTCAAGCAATTCTCCTGCCTCAGCTTCCCAAGTAGGTGGGACTACAGGCACGCGCCACCATGCCCAGCTAATTTTTGTATTTTTAGTAGATAAGGGGTTTCACCATGTTGGCCAGGATGGTCTCGATCTCTTGACCTTGTGATCCACCCACTTGGCCTCCCAAAGTGCTGGGATTACAGGCATGAGCCACCACGCCAAGCTAATTTTTGTATTTTGACAGAGTTTCACCATGTTGACCAGGTTGGTCTTGAACTCCTGGCCTCAGGTGATTCGGCTGAGTTGGCGTCCAAAGTGCTGGGATTACAGATGTAAGCCACCGTGCCTGACTGACCCAAAAATGTGTACTTGTGATTCAAATGTGGAGCTGTGTACCTTTGTGGATTGGTGCCACAAATGTGCGAACAGACATATTATACCTACTTTCTCAAGTTAAAGAATTCCTTCAACACAGTCCTTCCTAAATAGGAAACCGAATGAGTGTTCAACCTCTAAGTAAGTTTGGAAATTCCAACAGAAATCTCCCCTTAGAAATCCCAAAAGAATGTCTCCCCTGAGATTTATAATTCACCTTAATGGCAAACCCCACTTGACCACAGAACCCTTTCCACTTAATACCTATTATTCATCTTGTGAAACTGGTGTCCCAGGAACACACACTGGAAAATGCTGTCTTCAGACCTATTGAAAGGTCCTGCATTCCAACAGTATTAAAAGAAAGAAAACAATGTCTAGCCACTTCTGACTTGACCTTGGCAATGGGAACTGGTTCCTATTGGCTTTCTCTTTCAAAGTCATTTTATGTCTCACATGCATTCACACTTTAGTTTATTGTACTTAACAAGGGGCAAGTTATGCCTGTTTCAGAACGTGAGAGCTAAATGATTAGACGGGGGAGAGAAATGATATGGCCAAGAATAAAGAGCATTTCCTGTCGCTAATGTCCACCATGAGGAAAAAATACAAAAGCTGTGCTTGCTTCAATAGGAGCAGATACTAATTTTTGCCGATTAAAATTCCTTAAAAGTTCAACTGTCCATATTTGGCACATCAAAGAGGATTTTATTTGGCACACCAGAAGGTTAGTCCTTCCCAAAGAGCCACAGAATCACAAGAGGAAATAAGCATGCAATTTATCACTTTGTCATGATTCAACTGGGTCCTAATCAACACGCTAAGAGCCCCCGAAACCAACGGGAGCCATTGATTCAATAATCAACAGCTAGGGTCAGGATAGACGATAGCAACGGATTTGCAGACTATAGTCTTACTCGAAATAGCTGTTATCCAATGTCAATCATAAAGCTGGAACTGCTTGCACGGCGCATGAAAACATTTTGACGCTGTGGTCAGCAAAACACATATTTTAGTGTTTATGTCAAAAGCCTTTGAAAAGCAGAATTCTAGCATGGCTGGCAAGATTCCCAGTCCATACTGTACACATACCTTTCCCAGTTCCTCAGGCGCTAATCTAGGCATTGCTGTGAAGGGATTCTGCAGATGTCATTAAGGGCACAAATCAGTTGACCTTAAGATACAGAGATGATCTGAGCAGGCCTGACCTAATCCCATGAGCCTCTTAAAGCTGGGTCTGGAGATCAGAGACAGAAAAGTCAGAGCTTCAAAGAACAAGAAGGATGCAGCATGCTGTTGCTGGCTTGAAGATGAAAGGTTCCACGTAGCAAGGAATGTGGGCATCCTCTAGGCACTGGGGTTGGCCCCAGCTGGCAGCCAATGAGGAAGTAAGGACCTAGGTTCTACAGTCACAAAAAGCTGAATCCCACCACCCACAGGAATGATCTGGGAATTTTATCTGGAGGCTCTAGACAGGAATTCAGTCCAGATGACACCTTGGTTTCAGCCTGGTGATATCCCAGGCAGAGAACCCACCTACACCATGCCGGACCTCTAACCTGCAGAACTGCCTTCTAATAAATGGGAGTTGTCTTCAAGCAGCTAAGCGTCTGGTTTTTTGTTACATGACAATACAAAACAAGCACAAACCTCAGGCAACAACTCAGGGATGGTTTGGGAGCACAGATGATCCTTAAGGAACAATCAATGCAATTGTGGAATGCAATGATTTTCAAGACCCACTACTGCTTTTGTAGGTCAGTATCTCAGCTGACAATTTCTCCTTAGTTCATCAGCATTGAAGTAGAAAACAGAAGTGGCAGAAATACAAGTTAAAATGGCAATGAGGTCTCACCCATTAGGATGAGGTCTCCTGATGGAGGTCCACCCCATCAGGATGGATATATTAAAAGACAGCAAAAAGACAATAACAAATGTTGGCAAGGAAGGAGAGAAACTGGAACTCTCATACATTGCTGGAAGGAATGTAAAATGGCGTTCCTTGGGAAACAGTCTGGCAGGACCTCAAAAGATTAAACAAAGAGTTCCCAAATGACCCAGCAATTCCACTCCTAGGTAAATACCCAGGAGAACCGAAAACAAATGTTCACACAAAGACTTGAACATGAATGTTTATAGCAGCCTTATTCATAGCAGCCAAAAGGAAGAACAATTCAAATGCCCATCAGCAGAAGAATGGATAAATAAAATGTGATTTATCTACACAATGGAATATTATTCAGCTGTGAAAAGGAATGAAGTATTGACACATGCTGCAATGTAGAATAACCTTGAACACATTATGCTAAGTGAAAGATAGCAGCCATGAAAGACCGCATAGTATACGCCTCTATTTATATCACGTGTCCAGAACAGGTAAAGCTAGAGAGACAGATTAGTCATTGCCAAGGGTGGGGGAAATGGAGACAAATTGCTAATACATATTGGGTTCCATTCTGGGGCAATGGATATGGTCTGGAATTAGAGTGCGGTAATGTTTGCAGAATATAGAGAATATATTAAAACCCACCGAAATGTACACTTTAACGGGGTGAATTTTATGTGATATAAATTATTTTTCAATAAAAAATTTAAAAATTAAAACAGAAGTAGCAAAGATTTCATGGATGAAGGGATTTTTTAAAAAATACATCTATTCTCTGTCTGTGTTTTATTCCACCCTCCAGGTTTTTACTGTGAAAAGTTTCAAGCATATAGTAAGGATGAAGAAATGAATCCCTGAATACCTCCTACCCATGACAGTTGTTAATATTTTGCAACATTTGCTTGAATGCTCTCTCATTTTCTGCCAATGGCCGCCCATACGCAGGGAGTTTGGGTTGGTTTATTTCCCTTGACTGAATCATGTTTGTTCGCCTTGCCCACACCATGAATATAACTTTTTTAGTTTTAATTTTGAGTTCCCCAAATTATCTAACAATAAACACAGCAATAACCTCTGATAAACAAAAATGAAATGCTCCACTCACCTCCAGAAATACTACTCACTAGGGCAGAAATCTTCAAACACTTCGTAAGCAGCAGAACTCTTCCTTTGATTGCCACAGCATTCAGATGAGCTTCAGTTACCTAGAAAAACTAACAGTCGTGAGAATTCAATATAGAGAGCTTTGTGCACAGTGAGTGAATTGTAGCTGTTGTTGAGTTGCAAATAAACCAAGTGTTAATAAAATAGTAAACGAGCAGCTTCAGCTTGGTTATAAGCAGCAGGACAAAAAGCTTTTGGATTAGGAAAGTTAATTAATGCAGTAAAATTTACGTTTTAGGCTTATCATCAAGCACAGAGGTGATAGTGTTCATCGATTGGGAGTGGCTGCCTGGACTGCTGGGTTGCTCTGATTGATTAGTGATGTCTGCCACGGTGCAGGATGTGCTCTATTCTCAGTGGCCATGTTTTCCACCACTGATTTAGATTTATAAATACAGCGTGAATGCAGAGAAGAGGCCTGTCCAGTCCAAAATCAATTTTATAAAGATGTCTAGGTTCCTCTTAAATGCTCTTCATCATGCCTGACTTTTTCTTCCTGGCATCATTTTGCTGCTCCCATCCACTCTTCTTCCACCGTCCTTTTTTTTTTTTATTACCAAGATGACAGAAACCAAAGAAAATTAACAGACAAA
The DNA here is from genome assembly GCF_009761245.1 of Sapajus apella. Lineage (NCBI taxonomy): Eukaryota > Metazoa > Chordata > Mammalia > Primates > Cebidae > Sapajus > Sapajus apella. The sequence goes on from NW_022436942.1 coordinate 74,799,095, forward strand.
AAAACCAGCTCATGGTACCATTGCAATTAAACTCTGACACATTGGTTATGAGTGTCTAAAATTGAGAGGAGAAGAAACCTCATAAATACTAAAACTCACCTTCCCTCCCCCTTTCAACTTGAAATAATTCAGCATTTCCTGCTGGCTTTCTTTCGGGGGCAGCTTCCAGGCATAATTCCTCAAACAGGGAATATTTTTAAATGTATCCACATCACAACTTCAATCACCATGTTAAGTGAAGATTCAGCAATGTAAGCCAGTGACGATTTCTAGAAATATTTTGGCATTTCATGCATGACTCTCAGCCAAGTCATCTCTTGTCTTATTTAAAAACTTTCTGATGAACCCACTGTGGATAATAATAACCTGTTGCATCTATAAAACAGATAATATGTTTCAAAGAATTCTTACAAAGTTTGTCTAATTTCATCTGACCCAGGTTAGGAAGGATATATGATGATTCCCATTTTACAGATGAAAACATTAAGTGCCGGAAAAATGAAGTGAATGCACTGAAATCGCATAGAATTGAATAGCGTGGCCCAGTATTTCCCCCAGAAATATTCTCTGAGGGTAAGGGAAAGAGCCTCGACCTCCAGCTGCCCAAGAAATATGGCACATTAGTTAGTAAAGCTCTGTGAGCCTCACCTTCTTCATCTGTAAAATAGTAAAAGTCATAGCTACCGCATAGGCTTAATATGAGAGGAAAGGGTATACAAAGTGCCTACCTCTTGCAGTAGGCTGAAAAATAGCTTTCCAAAGATCTGTCTACTTCCTAATTCCCAGAATCTGTGAATATTGCTTTCTATGGAAAGATGTGATTAAGGGTATTTATTTATTTATTTGAGACTAAGTCTTATTCTCTCACCCACGCTGGAGTGCATTGGCACAATCTTGGCTCACCGTAACCTCTGTCTGCCGGATTCAAGTGATTCCCCTGCCTCAGCCCCTTGATTAGCTGGGATTACAGGTGTATGCCACCACGCCCACCTAATTTTTGTATTTTTAGTACAGACAGGGTTTCACCATGTTGGCCAGGCTGGTCTTGGACTCTTGTCCTAAAGTGATCTTCTTACCTTGGCTTTCCAGAGTGTTGGGATTACAGGCATGAGCCACTGGGCCCAGCCTGATTAAGGATCTTGAGATGAGAACATCATCTTGGATTATCCAGGCAGGTCCCTAAATACAATTACATATATATCTTTATAAGAGAAAAGCAGAGAGATTTGACACTCAGACATACAGAGGAGAGAAGGCTATGTGAAAATGAGGGCAGAGATCAGAGTGATGCAGCCACAAGCCAAGGAACTCTAGCAATCACCACAAGCCAGGAAAAGCAAGGAAAGAATTCTCCCCTGGAGTTTCTGGAGGGAGTATGGCCCATCCAGCACCCTGATTTCAGGCCAGTGAAACTGATTTTGGCCTCCAGAATTATGAAAGAATAAATTGCTATTGTTTGAAGCCACTAGGTTTGTGGTAATTGCTTACAGCAGCCATAGAAAACGAATGCACCCCATGTCTGGCATTTGCTAAGTATGTAATAATTGGTGATTGCTGGCCCCCTAACCAGTTTTGTAAATAAAGTTTTATTGAAACACAGCCATGCCCATTCATTTGCATATTGTCTGTGGTTGCTTTTACACTTCAGTAGCAGAGTTCAGTAGTCATGGCAAAGACCACATGGTCCACAGGTCTAAAGTATTTAATATCTGGCTCTATAAAGAGAACTTTTGCCCACCCTGAAATAGATACATCCAACAGTGAATGTCATTTCTCATATCTTTGCATATTATCTTTGTGTGGTGGTAGCTAATCTTCAAAGATGGCCCTGGGGACCCACACTTCCTGGTAGGTGCCCACACTCTTGTGTGTTCCTCTTGCTTGTGAATTTGGGCTTGGCCTGTGTCACCAACAGCCTGCTACAGAAGTGATGCTGCACAACTTCTGAGCTACTTCACAAGAAGCCTTGCTCTCTCAGAATGCTTGTGTTGGAAGAAGTTAATTGCCATGTGAAAGTCTAGCTGCCCTGAGACGGCCATGCTGTGAGGAAGCCCAAGCTAGACTAGGAAGAGGCCATCTGGAGAGAGAGATGCCAGCCAGCTCAGGCTGTTCCAATCATCCCAACTGAGACAGCAGACATTTGAGTGAAGAAACCATTCTTGAGCCTTTAGATGACTCTACTTCTTACTACTCCAGTCAGCCCACAGAACCATAAAAAATTCTCTAACAATAAATTACTTTAAGCCATTAAGTTTGGGGACTGTTTGTTACATGACAATAGACAATCAGACAACCATAGCATCTAGGCTTTTTCATGTACCTGTTCTATTCAATGATTTAACTACCAAATCCTTGAGAAATAAGACCAAATCTTTTCTCATTTACAAGGAAAGATTAATAAACTTTAATTTTTATTTTAATGGAGACAGGGTCTCATTATATGGCCCGGGCTGGTCGTCAACTCTTGGGCTCAAGAGATCCGCCTGCCTGGGCCTCCCAAAATGCTGGGATTATAGATGTAAGCCACCACGCCCTGCCCATTTTTTTTTTTTTTTTCCTAAGCTAGGACAGAAGGGGAGGAAAATGAACATACCTACTGGTGACAGGCACTTAACTTAGATTCTTTATCTAATACTTAATTTGAAATAAGTGCTTTGAGTTCCAACTTACAGATGAGGAAACTGAGGCTTTGTAGGGGACTTGTCCTAACCGGGTCACAGAGCGACATCAGCGCAAGTAGGGTGATGCATCGTGACCTCCAGCTGTTTTCAGCAACTACACTACACAAACAGCCAACGGCAGAAGCCGCTGTTCAAGCAGGGTGCTCCTTTCAACATTTCAACAAATATTTGTGCCAAAACCCTTGCTGATGCCAGAGCTGGGGATAGGACTCACAATCTAATCAGAGAGAAATGCTTCAGGCAGCAGCAACAGGGAGGCGAGAGGCACAGTGAGGACAGAGAGGAGGGAATCCATTAATTAGAGGGGGAAGGGAAAGGCTGTGGTCGGGAGAGGAGAGAAGAAGGAATTGGGAAGAGGGGTTAGTGGAACACAGTGAGAACATGAAAATGTGTTTGGAGAACACGGGGTCCCTCCATCCAGCTAAGGATGTCAAGACAACAGGGAAGGCCACAATGGAAATTGATGCTGGGTCTGGGTCTCCTCCCTAACCTCCCCTGCCACCACACATACATGTGCACACACACAACATACACCATGTGCATACTACACAGACATCCTCCCCACACACATACACCCATAATACATATACATCTGCACCAGACACACATAAGCCACTGTTGAACAATAATTGAGCATCTATCAAATGTCAGATACTCCAGGAGAGCATGGATCTAACATTACCTTCAGAGCTGGGTGCGGGGCATGCATCTGTAGTTCCGGCTACTCCAGAGGCTGAGGCGGGAGGATCCCTTGAGCCCAGGATATTGAGGAGGCAGTGAACTGTGATCGCACACTGCACTCCAGCCTGGGCAACAACCTATCTCTAGTATATATATGAGTGTTTGTGTGTGTGTGTGTGTGTGTGTGTGTGTGTGTGCACGTGTGCTTCACTTATTACATTCGGGAGCTGCCTAGAAGTTCATTCCCCTGTTACAGGAAAGGGGTCACAATCTAGACCCCAGGAGAGGATTCTTGGATCTCACACAAGAAAGAATTCAGGGCAAGTCCATAGAGTAAAGTGAAAGCAAGTTTATCAGAAAAGCAAAGGAATAAAAGAATGGCTATTCCGTAGAGCAGCCCCGAGGGATGCTGGTTGCCCATTTTTATGGTTATTTCTTGATGAGATGCTAAACAAAGGATGGATTCCTTTCCCTTCCCTTCCCTTCCCTTCCCTTCCCTTCCCTTCCCTTCCCTT
>NW_022436942.1:74802981-74803242 GCF_009761245.1 Sapajus apella
CTTCCCTTCCCTTCCCTTCCCTTCCCTTCCCTTCCCTTCCCTTCCCTCCCCTCCCCTCCCCTCCCTTCCCCACCCCTCCCCTTCCCTCTTCTTTCCCTCTTCTCTCCTTTCCCTTCCCTTCCCCCTTCCTTCCCTCTTCCTTCCCTTCCCTTCTTTTCCCTTTCTCTTTTCCCTTCCCTTCCTTTCCTTCTTCCCTTCCCTCTTTCCTTCCCTTCCCTTTTCCCTTTCTTCCCTCTTCTTTTCCTCTTCCCTTCCCTTCCC
>NW_022436942.1:74803252-74825686 GCF_009761245.1 Sapajus apella
TTCCCTTCCCCCTTCCCTTCCCCCTTCCCTTCCCCCTTCCCTTCCCCGTTCCCTTCCCCCTTCCCTTCCCCCTTCCCTTCCCCTTCTCTTCCATTCCTTTTCCTTTTCCTTTCCCCCTTCCCTTCCCCTTCTATTCTCTTCCCTTCCCTTCCCTCTTCCCTTCCCTTCTCTCTTCCCTTTCCTTCCGTCTTCCCTCTCCTCCCCTCCCCTCCCCTCCCCTCCACTCCCCTCCCTTCCCCTCCCTTTCCCTTCCTTCTTTTAATTGAACATAGTGGACAAAGAGAGAAACCCACATTTAAATGAGACATTTGCACCCAGCAGACATTTTGACCCATCCAGGAAACTATTAAATTAGGAGATTTAAAATCCAACAGGCAGATCACTGTGTTCATTCACACGACAACCAGGGACGGAATGGGAACCTCAGATGATGTTTATCACTTTCTTTGAAAGTGTCAGGGGTAGAATTTGAGACCAATCATCAGGCTCCATTTCTGCTGCTGCTTGTCAGCAACTCGTGTAACCCATGGGAACACGCCTCCCAGTCATGTTCCCCACTCCATCTGACTTCCGTGACATTATTGTTTCTTTCGATAGAAACGAGCCCTGCACACTTCCCAAAGGAATACTTTTTGGATTCCTCCCTTTCTGCCTGTTTATCTCCCTGCATCTTCTACTTTCTTTTCTTCTTAGAATCTTCTAGGGCAGACAGTCCGAGTTTCATACATATCTGCTGCCTCTCTGCCCCACGGTGGCTGTCCCTCCCTTCCTCCTTCATCCTCTGCCTGGAAATATCTCCTCATTAACACAGATGTTCAAACTTGACATCTAAGTGGGAGCTGGTGGGGCAGCAGGTGTCTAAGGCTGAGGCTATTTAAGAGTCGGTCTAAAAAGGAGAGTATTAGCTCATGCCTGTAATCCCACCACTTTGGGAGGCTAAGGCAGGAGAATTTCTTGAGGTTAGGAATTTGAGACCAGTCAGGGCAATACTGCAAGACCCTATCTCTACAAAAATATTTTTTAAATTACCCAGGCCTGGTGGTGCACACCTGTAATCCTGGCTACTCAGGAGGCCAAGGCAGGAGAATCGCTTGAGCCCGGGAGCTCCGGGCTGCAGTGAGCTCTGATTGCACCACTGCACCCCAGCCTGGGGGACAGAGACCCCAACTCTAACAACAAAACAACACAAAAAGCTGTGCTGGAGATAGGCAGGAGGAGTTTCAGGAACACAGTGAGAGCCAGTAGGCCTGAATACATTTACCAGCTTATCCCACTGAAGCCAGGAAGCCACTCTTGTTCCTAACACCCCAATCCGATTCACTAGGCCACCTCGCCTCCCAGCATATGCCAATCAACCTGTTGTTGAGGTTCCTGAGCTCTCTTATTGCCTGAGCCCTGGGTCCATCCCACCCCCTGTGTCCATCCCACCCCCTGGGTCCATCCCACCCCCTGTGTCCTGCTGAACCTGTGCCCCTGCATCACTGCTCTCTGTAAGCCAGCTTGGAGATGGGCTGGAACCATGAGATGTGCTGTGCTGTGGAAGTCTCCCTAACAAAGGTGACACTTCATGACAGTCTTTAAGGACAAACAAGAGGTAACCAGGTAAAAGAGATTCAAAGAAAGCATTCCAAGCCAAGGACATACCTATCCAAAGACTCAGAAACCGGATACATATTTAATCAAATTCCAGGAACTATAAGTAGTTCTGTGAGGTCAGGCCCTAAGGAGGTTAAGTGCTGGGAGGGGACAGGGTCTTACCATTGGAATCAGGCTGAGAAGTTAGGACATTATGCTGAGGGCTACGGAAGCTCTTCAAAAGCTTATGAGAGCACCAGGTGCTGTAGCTCACACCTGTAATCCCAGCATTTTGGAAGGTGAAGGTGGGAGGATGGCTTGAGGGCAGGAGTTCGAGGCTTCGGTGAGCTATGATCACACCATTGCACTCCAGCCTGAGGATAAAGCAAGACCCCATCCGTAAAATAAATAAGCTTATGAGATATAGGAGTGTCCATAGCAGCATTATTCACAATAGCCAAAAGGTGTTAACAACCCAAACACCTATCAACAGATGAATGGTGATAGGGTTTGGATTTGTGTCCCCGCCCAAATCTCATGTGGAATTGTAATCCCCATTGTTGGAGGAGGGGCCTGTTAAGAGGTGACTGGATCATGGGGTGAATTTCCCCCTTGCTGTTCTCATGATAGGAAGTGAGTTCTCATGAGATCTGGTTATTTAAAAGCATGTAGCACCTCCCACTCCACTCTCTTCCTCCATCTCTGGCCATGTAAGACGTGCCTGCATCTCCTTCCCCTTCCACTGTGATTGTACGTTTCCTGAGTCCTCCCCAGCCATGTTACCTCTACAGCCTGCAGAACCATAAGCCAATTAAACCTCTTTTCTTTGTAAATTACCCAGTTTCAGGTAGTTCTTTATAACAGTGGAAGAATGAACTGATACAAATGGATAAACAGAATGTGGTCTATCATACAACGGAATATTATTCAGCCCTAAAAAGGAATGAAGTTCTGGCCAGGCACAGTGGCTCACGCTTGTAATCTCAGCATATTGGGAGGCCGAGGTGGGTGGATCATGAGGTCAGGAGTTCAAGATCAGCCTGGCCAACACAGTGAAACCCCTCTCTCCTAAAAATACAAAAATTAGCTGGGCATGGTGCCAGGCATATGTAATTCCAGCTACTTGAGAGGTTGAGGCAGGAGAATCGTGTGAACCCAGGAGGTGGAGGTTGCAGTGAGCCAAGACTGCACCATTGCACTCTAGCCTGGGCAACAGAGCCAGGATCCATCTCAAAAAAAAAAAAAAAAAAAAAGGAATGAGGTTCTGATGCATGCCACAACATGGATGAGCCTCCAAAACATATGCTAAATGTAAGAAGTCAGGCATGAAAGATCACGTTTTGGATAACTCTGTTTATACACAATGCCCAGAATAGGCAAATCCATAGAGACAGAGCCCAGACAGGGGGCTGCCAGGGGGTGGAGGAAGGGGAATGAGGAATTGAGGAGTATTTGGTTGTTTCTAGTTTGGGGCCATTACGAATAAATCTACCATGGGTACAGGGTTTCCTTTTGGAGTAAAAATGAAAGTGTACCTAGCAGTGTAGTATTGGTTTAAAAGACAAAAAAACAAAAAAAAAAAAAAAAACCCTAAAGATAAAAAACTAAAAGATTAATTGAAAATGTAGATCAATGAAACAGAACAAAGTATTCAGAAATATACCTATAAGAACATGGTCAATTTGTTTTTGACAAACGCATCAAGATAATTCAATGAGGAAAGAAATGTTTTGCAGTCAATGGTGATGGACAACTGAATGGAAAAAAAAATAAACATCAAACCTTAGCACATGCCATACACAAAAATTGACTAGGAGATTCTAGACTTAACTGTAAAAGCTAGAACTATGAAGCTTCCAGAAGAAAACATAGGAGGAAATCTTTGTGATCTAAGATGAGACATAAAAAACATAATTTTACACTAGGCTTTGTAAAAGATAATAAAAAATGAAGCCCCAGGCTCAGAGAAGATCTGACAATCTTCTTAGATTCTGGTGAACTTATCACCAGATGAGATGATATATGACAAACCATATGACAAACAACCTGTATTAATCTGCTATCATGCTGCTGATAAAGACATGCCCAAGATAGGGCAATTTAGAAAAGAAAGAAATTTAATGGACTTACAGGTCCATGTGGCTGGAAAGGCCTCACAATCACAACAGAAGGCAAAGAGGAGCAAGTCACGTCTTACATGGATGGCAGCAAGCAAAGAAAAATGAGCTTGTGCAGGGAAACTCCCCCCATAATACCATCAGATCTCATGAGACCTGATGGTATTACCTGCCCCCATGAACACCATAGAAAAGTTCCCATGAACACCATGAAAGATTTCCATGAACACCATGGAAAAGACCTGCCCCCATGATCCAGATACTTCCCACTGGGTCCCTCCCACAACATGTGGGAATTCAAGATGGGATTTGGGTGGGGACACAGCTAAGCCATACCACAACCTAATTTTTTTTTTTTTAGTGGATAAAAGCTTGGAAAAGACAATCCTAAAAGAAAACATATGGACGGTCCATAAGCACATTAAAAAGTGCTCAACAATTGGCACCAAAAAAATGAAAATAATAACCACAATAAGATACCATCACACATCCATTAGAATGGCTAAAATTAAAAAGACCAACGCGTATCACCTAAGATGTAAAGCAACTGGAACTCTCTTGCATTGTTAGTAGAAACATAAAAATGATGCATCCACTTTGGGAAAAGATCTGCCAGTTTCTTTTTTTCTTTCCTTTTTTTCTCCATTGCACTTTTATTTGAATGTAATACTTAGGACAATTATCCAAAAGGGTCAATATTTCCCAATTTAATTTGAGTTCATAATAAAACAAGCAACAAAACGGTGTTTGGGATTTCAGTTTCTCACCCTTATCATCAAGACTCACTGCCTCCCATCATCAATATTTATTGAGCATTTACAGTGTACTAGGCACAATAGAACATACAGAAAACATTGTCCCTGCTCTTGAGGAGCTTACATTCTAAAAGAAAAAATACACTTCTTTTAAAATGGCATTTTTGTTTGGTGTTTTCTGCAAAGTACTGATGTTTTTTTTTTTTTTTTTTTTTTTTTGGGGACGGAGTTTTACTTTTGTTACCCAGGCTGGAGTGCAATGGCGCGATCTCGGCTCACTGCAACCTCCGCCTCCTGGGTTCAGGCAATTCTCCTGCCTCAGCCTCCTGAGTAGCTGGGATTACAGGCATGTGCCACCATGCCCAGCTAATTTTTCGTAGTTTTAGTAGAGACGGGGTTTCACCATGTTGACCAGGATGGTCTCGATCTCTTGACCTCGTCATCCACCCGCCTTGGCCTCCCAAAGCGCTGGGATTACAAGCGTGAGCCACCGCGCCCGGCCTTTGATTTTTTTTTTTTTCTTTTCTTTTCTTTTCTTTTCTTTTTTTCTGAGACTGAGAGTCTCACTCTGTTGCCTAGGCTGGAGTGCAGTGGCATGATCACAGCTCACTGCAGCCTCGACCTCCTGGACTCAAGCAACCCTCCTGCCTCAGCTTCCCAAGTAGCTGGTACTATAGCCACATGCCACCACAGTGGGATGATTTACGCATTTTTTTTTTTCTTTTTTTGTAGATACCCGATCTCACTATGTTGCCCAGGCTAGTCTTAAACTCCTAGGCTCAAGCCGTCCTCCTGCCTCTCTCTCCCAAAGTGCTGGGATTACAGGCATGAGCCACTGTGCCTGGCCTGGCGGTTTCTTATGAAGGAAATATGCACCTACCATACAATCCAATTACTCTTAGATATTTACCCAAGAGAAATGAAAACACATGTTCACACAAAGACTTATACACAAATGTTTATAGCAGCTTTAGTCATGACATTCAAAACCTGGAAACAACCCAAATGTCCATCAATAAGTGAATGGATAAACAAATTGTAGAATACTGCTCAACAGTAAAAGTGAGCGAACTACTGATGTACAAAACAGTGCAGGTGAATCTTAAAAATCAGTGAAAGAAGCCAGACACAGGAATAGACACTGTATGAGTCCACTATACGATGTTTTAGAAAATACAAAACTAGAGTGACAGAGAGCAGATCAGTGGTTGCCTGAGGTCAGAAGTGAAAGGGAGATTGACCTTAAAGGGACTTGAAGGAACTCTGGGGGGTAATAGAAATATCCTATACCTGGCCCGGAGTGGTGGCTCACCCCTGTAATCCCAGCACTTTGGAAGGTCAAGGAGGGGCAGATCACTTGAGGTCAGGAGTTTGAGACCAGTCTGGCCAACATGGTGAAAACCCGTTTCTACTAAAAACACAAAAATTAGATCAGTGTGGTGGTACGTGCCTGTAATCCCAGCTACTCAGGAGGCTGAGGCAGGAATATCACTTAAACCGGGGAGGCAGAGGTTGCGGTGAGCCGAGATCACGCCACTGCACTCCAGAGTGGGCGACAGATCAAGACTCTGTCTCCAAAAAGAAAAGAAATAAAATAAAGGAAAAAAAGAAATATTCTATATTTTAATTGTAGTGATGCTTCCTTGGGCGTATACATTCATCAAAACATCAAATGATACACTTAAAATGGCTGCAGATTATTGCTTGTAAATTATATCTCAAAGCTGATTAGAAGAATAATGAAGGCAGGGGCAAAGTTTTTGATATTATTGGAGGTTTGGCTGGGTGGTGGCTTGAGTCTCTCTGCATTTGAGCAGTTCACATTATCCTGGTGTTCTGTTGACATGCAGGTAGGGAATGGGGTTCCGAGCTTTCCTTTGCTGACTTATGTGTATGTCATTCCAGCACTCAGTAAATGATGGCACTAAAAGGTTTGAGATCAGTTCTCATCTTCTGTGCTCTGCAGCAGGAAACCCTGATTGTGATTCGAGACGTTCTCTCTCTGTCGGCCTCTCTTTCAAAACGCAGAGAGACTGAAACATTCATCATTGGGCTGAAAGAGGGGAGGCCGGTTTTGGTAAGCGCCAGCCTGAACCAGGAGGCACTGAGCACAGCTTTGATTGGGAAGGGTTGAGACACAGGGCCCCTCCTTGCCTATCTTTACATGTGGCGGGGAAGGGGGGCTCTAGCAGGTTCGCCTGAACCCAGGGTCGGGAACCTGATGGGCTCCCAGCCACCTAAGCTGAGCTTATAGGGCCAGAAGGAACCTTGAAAGCTACAGAGAGCTTCATCCCTCCTCTCATGTGATTGGAACCATCTCCATCTGCTCGAGACAGGTGGAGATGATGGGGTGAGGACTCCTCGGGTAACCGACTGCCAGGTTGACGTGAGCAACTGCCTGAGGTGTCAAAGCGGCAATGGCTAATGTGGAGCCAGAGATGTAGGCCATCTGCAGTCCATGTCAACGCCCTCTGAGGCCCAGGAAGCGACTGCATGAAGGTGCCGATGACCCTGCTACCCTGGGACTGGTGAATGAAATATGGGGCAAGTCTACGCAGGAAAGCAAAGGGATGAGGGAGGCCATGGAAGTTTTCTGTTGTTGTCGTTTTCAAGACGGAGTCTTGCTCTGTTGCCCAGGCCGGAGTACAGTGGCACGATCTCAGCTCACTGCAACCTCCGCCTCCTGGGTTCAAGTCATTCTCATGCCTCAGCCTCCCAAGTAGCTGAGATCACAGGCGTGTGCCACCACGCCCAGCCAATTTTTGTGTTTTTAGTAGAGGCAGGGTTTTGCCATGTTGGCCAGGCTGGTCTCGAACTCCTGACCTCAAGTGGTTTGCCCTCCTCAGCCTCCCCAAATGCTGGGATTATAGGCGTGAGCCACTGCACCTGGCCAAGGCCATGTAGGCTTCTGCCCTGGCCATCTAAGTGGTCTATGCACCTCCCCCATTATCCCACACCCCTCAATTCCTACACAAGATGCAAAGCATCTGGAAAAATGGACTGTGTCTTTCCTCTCTTCCGAACTCTTCACTGGCCTCAATGTGCATTTAGGATAAAATCCAGACTCCGAAGCCCCTTGCATAAAACAATCCCCTAGGATGCTTGCTCATCAGGCAGATTCCAAGCTCCTGCCTTGAGATGCTGATTAAGCAAAGTCGAGATGGGTCCAAGCATCTGCAATTACAACAGCCCCCTGCGGGAATCCTGATGCAGGCCACCCATGAAACCTCTTCTGGAAATTCTGTTCTCCAGATTTGACCTCGAATGCTTCTTCTCTCATCTGGTGCTGCTTGCTCTCCCCTGGCACATCATCTCCTGTCGCAGAGCCCAGAAAGGGCCAGGCTTGAGCCATCAGCTGCAATCTCCGTCAGCCCTCACACCCCTTCTTTGATGTAGACAATTCTCATTTCCTCAACATCATATAAAGTGCTGTTTTAAACTTAACTTCAAGACAAATAATCCATCTTCCGTATCATTGATATAGAACATTCTGGAGGTAACAGCATTCTTTCCTATAACAAGAGGTTCCCATGGCCTGTATTTTTCTTCCTAGAATGTCAACCTCAGCCCCAAATGTACCCCCACCCCATTTTTGGAGTGATTCGTGTCAAGTGTTTAGCTCCCTACTAGACTGAAAGCTGTTTGAAGTCAAGAGCTCTTTTCTTCTCTGCTGTATACAAAGAGCTGAGCATATTGCCTGAAACAGAATTAAGCCTTCATAAATAGCTGTCAGGTGAACATGGAAAAGCAGGCAATTTCTGGATGACCTTCAAGTAAGTAAAGTTATTCTGAGACCTGGGAAGTCTCCACAGCAGGTAGCGAGGGGAAGAATAAGAAAAGTGAGCGGTAAACGGAGGTAAGCAGTAAACGGAGGTGAGCAGCGACCACCCTGCAATGTTCCCAGCTGGGGGTAAACACTAATGAACACTTGCAAATGGCCCCAGGGCTCCTACAGACCTCTGAAATCCTATGCCAGAGGTCATCGCTTGGCTCCGATCCAGAGACCGCTTGCCACTGTGAAGCCCTGGGATTCCACCTCTCACCCCAACTGCAGAGTCCCAGGCCTGTCTCCTCCCTCACCCCTCTTCCAAAGCCTCCTAGACCAGGTTCAACTCATCTTAACATCAGTTTTCTCATTGGTCTTTTTGAGAACTAGCAAAATCCTTAAGGAGGCGTTCTAATGAGCTTGTTCTCCTTGACTTAGGAGTACAGAGGTGTTCGATCATTTTAAGGATTTCTCCTTTATTTTACTAAAAGTTTTGTCTTCACCCCTCTTCAGCCCCCAGCAAATATTCTGAGACCTCTGGGACCCCTGCATGGCTCTAGGAGGTCATGAACCCCTTAAAACGATATCTGATCCTTTGTGTGTAGATTCATGGCTTTCCATCCTATTTTCAAAGATGGAAAATCACTGGTATAATAGAAGCCACAGTGTCTTTGTAACGAAAATGTCTGTGTTCAATTCCCAGCTCTCTACCTGCCGATTGAAGTAACCGTGGGCAGACCATTTAAGTCATGTGAAAGCTCTGTAGACGGCTGTCAGGGCTCTTACTACATTGACCGCGTGAAAGCCCTCATAGGCTACAAAGCACAGAATTCTAGTATGTTCCCTCTCAAGAACCTCAGCCAGGGACCCCTAGCCAATCTCACCCAGGCTGGAGTGCAGTGGTGAAATCGTGGCTCACTGCAACCTCAACCTCCTGGGTTCAAGCGGTCTTCTCACCTCAGCTGGGACTGCAGGTGCACACCACCGCACTTGGCTAGTTTTTGTAGCTGCTAGACATTTGGTATGCAGGGATAAGGGAGAAGGTTTCTAGGAATTTGTTGACACTAAGGGCCACAGATTTTCCATTAATAACTACTGTTTTCAGTCTGCCAGCCTGGCCAACATAGTGAAACCCCGTCTCTACTAAAAACTACAAAAATCAGCCGGGCGTGGTGGTGGGTGCCTGTAGTCCCACATTTGCTCCCTTTTCACCTTCCCCATCACTACATAAGGTCCGTGCAAGTGATTCCCATTCCACAGACGCAAACATTGAGGCCAAGGTAGGGGACTGAGTGTCCCCGAGGTCACAGGATCGATGATTGAAAGAAGCTGAACCTTGGAGGTAGAAAGAAAGGAGGGGAATTTAAAAAAGAAGAAGAAAAATAAAAACAAGAAACAAACTCATGCTTCTTTGTTGTCCTTCTGGAACTCAGACTCCCGACTCTCTGGAGTGAGTTAGGTGGAGTTCTGGAACGTTTTGCAAGACGAAGATAGCTTTCTCATTCTGTCGCCTTCTTGCTCTGCTCTGACGCCCACCTGCTTGTTGCTTTCTGCTGGTGTCTCACATTCTGCAGGCGAGGAGCGCATGAGAGTCGGGCTGGGTGAAACCAGGGCTCCATCTGCCCGCGCGCTTTCTGGGGATGTCTGAAGGTAACTTTGTGCTGGCGCCCCTTGCCAGGAAGCTGAGAAGCCTTCTGCAGCGCCACCCGGCTCCCCATCCCCTCTCCGCGGAATACGCTGGTACCAAAGCCAGCCCCTGGTGGCGCTCAACCAGATGGCAGGGGAAGCAAAACAAAAGTGACCTTGTTAGCAGAATGTGTCTTCCCCGGGAGAAGCTATTTTTGTTGTGGTTGTGAACCGAAGTCGTCTCAGCTGAATTCTCCTTCCCTGCGAGGGCTGTGGAATGTTAATTTGTTCCAAAGTTCAGTATTTTGATTAGAACCAGGAGTGCCAGATTTTGTCAGAAACATTTTGGAATGGGGTAGGCTCACACTCTCTCTCTCTTTCTCTCTCACTCTCTCTCTTGGCCGCTGTACAAAGTAAATGTTGTTGCAGCAGCTGCCCTGGGGGAACAGCCCATTGCAAATTGGAGCTGAGGGGTGAACTGGCTCCTCCCTGTTGCCGTGACCTTACTGGCACAGAGGCACTCAGACTGGGACAAAAGTAGACACACTCCTTCACTTGGAAAGAACAAAGAGCCCAGCACAGAGCCTGGAACCGAGGGGTCCTCAGGAAACACGTGTGAGCTGAATAAAAGAATGAACTTCCGGCGCGGTGGCTCATGCCTGTAATCCCAGCATTTTGGGAGACTGAGGTGGGCAGATCACCTGAGGTTAGGAGTTCGAGACCAGCTTGGCCAACATAGTGAAACCCCAACTCTACTAAAAATACAAAATTAGCTGGCCATGGTGGCACACGCCTGTGACCCCAGCTACTGGGGAGGCTGCGGCAGGAGAATCACTTGAACCCCGGAGGTGGAGGTTGTGGTGAGCCGAGATCATGCCACTGCACTCCAGCGTGGGCAATAAGAGCGAAAACTGTGTCTCAAAAAATAAAAATAAAAAATATAAGAATGAACTTCCCCAAAACATAGCCCTCAGAGTTTCTGCAACCAAGGGGTCACGTCCAAAGGCAATTGTCAGAGTTCTAGATTCTGAGAACCCTCTCCATTTCTCTTTTTTTTCTTCTTTTTTAACATTTTAATTTACTCATTAATTTTTATTTTTTTTTGAGACAGCGTCTCGCTGTGTCACCCAGGCTTGCGTGCAGTGGCGTGATCATAGCTCACTGCAGTCTCCAACTCCTGGGCTCAAGTGATCCTCCACCCTCAGCCTCCCGAGTAGTGGGGGACTACAGGCATGCATTGCCATGACTGGCTAATTTTTTTTTTTTTTTTTTTTTAATAAATGAGGTCTTGCTGTGTTGCCCCGCCTGGTCTCAAACTCCTGGCTTTAAGCAATCCTCCCGCTTTGACCTCCCTGGGATTACAGGTGTGAGCCCAGCGCCCACCCTGGTTCTCTTTTTCTGACCGCTTCTCTCTCTCTCTCTCAATGAGTAATTAACACAAGTAATGCATGACTACTTTCTACATCACAAAATGAACACAGATAAGATGGGAGTCCCCTGGCCTCTACCCCAGTCCTAGCCCTCTGATCCTCCCCAGAGGTAATTAGATGCAGCTGCCACACCCCAGCCTCACCAGCGCTTGATAAGATCAAACCTGTCATTTGTTGTCGGTCTGGTGGATGAAACATGACTTTTGTTGTCTTCTTTTGTAGCATGGTATAGTAGTTAGGAGCATGGAATTTAAATCCGGGTTGCCTGGGAGCTAATCCTGGCCCTAGAGTAGTTGGAGAAGGGGCAGCTGTGTGGACAAGTGAACCTGGCTAAGGGTCAGCTTTGCAGGTTGCGGACCAGGATGATGGCCGAGGTTATGTTCCAGGGTGGTCGTGAGGATCGGTGCACGAGCTAGCGCGTGCTAAGTGCTCAGAGCAGGCCGGCCGGCACAAGTGATCTGCAGGGGTTGGCTTTTATCATTGCCACTATCATTTCCCCAATCATTTAGGAGGCTGGGCACCACCACCCCACACCTTCACTTTCTGTTCAGTGTTGACAATTTCCCACGTTTCCCAGTCTCCTCACTGAGGCTGGGAAGGAACCCGGGAGTGGTGAATTCCCGAAGCTGTGTCTGCCTCTTACAGGACACCCTGTGGCTTCTCCCCAGCCTCTTCAAAGTTCAGCCGAAGGGGAAGAGATACCTAGTACTCAGGATGTGGTGGCTTCTCTGTTTCTTCCAGCTGGGACAATGACAACTAAGGCCCGAGAGGAGAAAGGGACCCTCTGGGGTACAGAGGCCACTGAGTCAGAGCCAGGACCAGTATCCCACCAGCTCTCCCTCTTCAACGCTGACCCCAGCTCACCAGCAGTGGCTTCCTGAAGTGCTGGGTTAAGCAGGATTCTGAGGTATAGCAGAGATCACAAAGAGAGAGATACAGATGGGTAAGGGGTGCTGCGCTGTGAGCACAGCAGCGGGGTGGGTGTTGCCTGACACCCCCTCTCCCTCTCCCTCTTCTCTCTACCACCTTGGGTTCCCTCCACCCCCTCGATCCCTCTCGCCCCCCCACCATTGTTTTTCCTGCCTGGAAATAGCACCCCTCCTTGAGAGCAAGGATAGGACCTCTGCTACGCTCAGGCCATCCAGGCTTCGTTTCTGGGCCTCTTTTTTCCTCTCCTTGATCTGAAGGGGCCTCAATTTGGGGTTCTTACGGGCCCAGAGGCCTGTGAACAGTTGCTCCCTTTCCTGTATAGTGGCCCACGTGGAACTCAAGATCCTCCCGCTCCGCGGCTGTTGAGAAAAGCAGCAGCACAGCCCCCCGGGCTGCAATCGTTCAGGAGCGCTAGCAAGCCCACAGCCAGCCTGAGCCCTCCGAGATACCTCTAGACTCTCGGCCCACAATCAATACTTGGGAGGGAGAGAGCAGCTGTGCATGCGATGCGGGCAGTGGCAGAGCGTGCTGCTGGAGGCTGCAGCTCACAGGAGCCCGGCCAGCCTCCCCCGCCCTCTCTCTCCCCTTGCCTTGCGGGGGCCAGGAGGGCTGTGGAGGGCTCGGCTGGAGTCTGCCATCTGCTGCTGAAAACATCTGCGCCTGCTGCCTTCCACGCAGGCGAGCTGTCCGTCCTTCCTCCTCCCCCTCCTCCGCCAAGGCTATTCAGATGGGTGTGCAGGCTTCGGGCAGATGTCCAGAAGATCCCTGGCCTGTCCAGGAACGGGCCGCAGGCACTTCCTCTTTGGTACCTGGGCAGATGGGTCTGCAAGTCCCTGGCTAGCTCACAGGTGCCCTGCTTTAAGAAAATCCAGTAGGAACAAAGTCCTGTTTGCAAAGTGGACACCTGCAGGCAATGTATGTCTCTCTCTGCACTGCACAGAGACCATCCTGAGCGATTCAATGATTTCTTCCTTCTGTGGGTTCGAAGTTCTTAATCAGAAAAGAGGACGTTAATGGAACCACCTGGGAGTTTTTTCAGCATTCACCCAACCAGTCCCCATGTTTCCCACTCCCAGACAAAACAGATTTGGGAGAAAAGTTTGTTGAAAGAGGTCCCCAGCACCCAGTGAGGCTGATAGCGCCCCTCCTCACCTCTCCCTACTCTGCTACCCTTGCACATTTCAGCTTTGACTTAAAGATGAGTAATTACCTACAGTTGAGGAGGGGGCTTTAAAGCTAAATTGTTGTTTCCCTATGAATTAAAGATAAGTTAGAAATGAAATTTCAACACCCAAGAAAAGAATATGTACATTTATGAGATAATGGAAGTGCTGTATATTTAAATTTTTATAATTTATACATATTAGGTCCAGAACATACTGTTTCCATAAAATAAGCATCTCTATGGCAAGCCCCTGCCTCTGTAGAAACAATTTTATTTCACAGAGCAATCTATTCGTAAGCAGGAAAGGACATTTACAGATCCTTAATTTAAGAATGAGGACACTGGGAGTTGACCCACTTCTCCTAGTATATGTTGGGCTTCAGGTTCTATCGGTTTGTTTATTTATTTATTTATTGAGATGAAATCTTGCTCTGTCGCCCAGGCTTGAGTGCAGTGGCGCGATCTAGGCTCACTGCAACCTCCACCTCCCCGGTTCAAGCCATTCTCCCGCATCAGCCTCCCAAGTAGCTGGGACTACAAGTGTGCACGTCACCATGGCTGGCCAATTTCTTTTGTATTTTTAATAAAGACAAGGTTTCACCATGTTGGCCAGGCTGGTCTCGAACTCCTGACCCCAAGTGATCCACCTGCCTCGGTCTCCCAAAGTGCTGGGATTACAGGCGTGAGCCACCACACCCAGCCTCTATCAGCCTGTCTTTGTATTCACATGGAAAAGGTAAGCCCCCTTCTGCTCATGTACTATGTCTCCTTAGCTCATTGCTGTATCCCCAGTGCCCAGAATGGTGTTTGTTGAATGAATGAATGAGCACAGGGACAGAGCTACTGGTGGCTGTTGCATTGCAGGGATCTGTGAGAATGCACTGATGCATACATCTGTGTCATTTTAATATGTCCACTTCTGTGCACGTCTGCATTACTAATGCATGTTTTTATGGATAGAGCACTTATTCTTAGAGATGACCTAAATATACATTCAATGCTGCTGGCTAAGACAATTCTACCGAGGCATCATGCATTGTTATTATATGTTATAAATAACGATACAAGACATACATATTAAGCTCTCAAATCTTGGAAAACTAGTTCTGGAAGCTGTTCTGAGAAGCAAATATTCCATGGTCAAATGAGCTTGGGAAATTCAGGATTAAAGAGAATGAAATAGGTCTCTAAATGTAGAATGTCTCAGAAACTTTAAATGACAAAATATGTGGTGACTCTCTGAATATGGAAAGAATATACTGCATTTTTTTTCCTTTTTCTTTTGAGAAGGAGTCTCTCTGCCACGCAGGTTGGAGTGAGTGGCATAATCTTGGCTCACTGCAACTTCTGCCTCTTGGGTTCAAGTGATTCTCGTCCCTCAGCCTCCCGAGTAGCTGGGGTTACAGCATGAGCCACCACGCCTGGCTCATTTTTGTATTTTTAGTAGAGACAGGGTTTCACCATGTTGGCCAGGCTGGTCTCAAACTCTCAAGGGATCTGCCTGCCTCAGCCTCCCAAAGTTTTGAGATTACAGGCAGGAGCCGCTGCGCCTGGCCAGAATATACAGCGTTTCTCAAACTCATTTGACTTTGGGGCCCTTCTGGACCTCTCTTTTGGGAGGGATTTTGCCGTAAATGTAGGTAAATGCTCAACCATGACATTTTGCTTGAAGTAAGAAGAAATCACCTTGGCTGGGATTAGAGAGAGCCAGAGGCAGGCAGAGTTAAAGAACTTTTGGCTGGGCGTGGTAGTTCACGCCTCTAATTCCAGCACTTTGGGAGGCTGAGGCTGGTGGATCACTTGAGGTCAGGAGTTCGAGACCAGCCTAACCAACATGGTGAAACCCCATCTCTACTAAAAATACAAAAATTAGCCAGGTATGGTGGTGCACTTCTATAGTCCCAGGTACTTGGGAGGCTGAGAGAGGAGAATTATTTGAACCCGGGAGGCGGAGGTTGCAGAAGACCACGCCCCTTCACTCCAGCCTAGGCGACAGTGCAAGATGCTGTCTCAAAAAAAAAAAAAGAAGTTCTCCTTTTTCATTCATTAATTCATTCATTCACTCATTCACCCAACACACACTGAGTGTCTACTCAGAGCCAGATCTTGTGAATAACACTGAAGATAGGGACATGGAGAAATGCGTCACCATCTCAACCTCACACAGTCCAGAAAAATGAGCCTATCAGGCCTCCCTGCTGCAAATGTCAGAAGCCCCATCAAACTGACAAGCCAGAACGTGGAAGTTATGGACAGAAACACCTGAGAAGACCACAGAATGAATGGGGAGGCGAAATACAAAATTATTATACAGGCCCAAGGAACAGACAATGAGGGCCAGGGGTGAGCAGCATAAGGGTGGAATCCAAGAAATATTTCACCTGTGAAAGAACTGGATTTGTCCACTCAGCCAGTACATGACCTTAGAATGCTATCTCATTTCAGGCACTGCAGGGAGATGGGAGAAATAAATACAAGATATGGTTTGGGGCCTGGAGGAGTTTATTTCTAGCGGATCCACTCACAACCATCTTCTCAACAAGGCTAATCAACTTTGTCAGAAACAAATACATCCCAGGATTGAAAGAACATAAATGAAAATGCCACTCAGATCCAGAGTTCTTGTAGAACTCTGAAAGGACACAGGCGAGACCAGCCAGCTCCTCTGTGTCTCAGTTGTCACCAGATCTGCTGCCTTTGGGGGGATGGGTAACCTTGGGGTGACGGATTGAAATGCTGCACCTTATTTCTCTCATGATTACTGGAATAATTTCAGCCTAAGAGAGGAAGGAAATCGAACAAAACAAGAACAAGGGTGGGGTGGGAGCGAAGGCTAAACAGAACAACAAATTATAAAATACAGGATCTGGGGCCAAGCCACAACATGCCAGGAGGGAAGAACCCAGCACAAGGGGCGTGACGTGGCTGTGTGCAGAGATTCGGAAGGATGAATGACTTTCCGAACGTGCCTGGGGACCATGGCTCCCTAAAATGGCCTTCTGTGCCTCCTCAAATTCAACAGCAGCTGATGACAATGGGCGCCACCAGCACAGGTCAGGGGCCCACAGGCCTGCAGAGGAAAGAGGTCTGAGTCAGTGGTGAGACTCGAGGTTGATATTTTATTAGTTTCTTCCTGGAATTTGTGGGTCTTCCGAGTTGCAAACCTAAACCAAATGTTCCCTTTGAGCATTCTTGGCTTCACAATTATCATCTGCATTTGTGTGGGGGTTGGAGGGAAGAGGATGGTTTAGAGAGAGTGTCTTTTCAAGTGCAGGCATTAGAAAGGTCTTCCGGGCAGCTGTGGTGGGGGAAACCGGGCCTGTGGACTACAACCTGCCATAAGCACACATGGCCAGGCAGCGATCGGCAGGGGCCACTTCTCTCACACACACACACACACACACACACACACACACACACACACACACCCACACACCAAGGAGACGCAGTGGTGGGGAATCAAGGGCCCAAACAGAGGTCGACGATTCCTCCATAAAGAAAGACCGGAGAGAAAATTGTTTGGTTTTGATTTTACTTTCAAGTTAGTTTCACCCTGGGAAAACACTCCCAAAGATCCTGAACCAACTGTGACTCCATTTCCCCCTCCTGAGTTTTTCAGGATGCCACCAGGTTCCCTGTCAGACACGTTCATCTTGTTGTTGCTGTTGTTGTTGTTGTGAGATGGAGTCTCACTCTGTCATCCAGGCTGGAGTGCAGTGGTGCGATCTCCATTCATTGCAACCTCTGCCTCCCGGGTTCAAGTGATTCTCATGCCTCAGCCTCCAAGTAGCTGGGATTACAGGCGCGCACCTCCATGCCCAGCTAATTTTTGTATTTTTAGTAGAGATGGGATTTCGCCTTGTTGGCCAGGCTGGCCTCAAACTCCTGGCCTCAAGTGATCCACCCGCCTTGGCCTCCCAAAGTGCTGGGATTACAGACGTGCGGCATCAACCTGGCTGGACACATTCATCTTTAGACCCATGCATGCTCCGGCCTGAGGGATGGGGCTGATGGTGAAATGCATCCATGATACTTAATATTCTGAAATGTAATTCATGACTATTCCAACAGAACTTGCCCCTCCCAACCCCACTAAGCCGCTATCTCCAGAGCTTCGTTTTTAAAATTATTCCCATTTTACTGACAAGAAAGCTGAAGGTAGAAGGGAAGTGTCTTTAGCCAGGAAACAGCTGACAATTTTAACACCCAAAATTTCAACTTTCATATTTCCTGTATCCCTCTAGGCCAGGCCCACTGCCTGCGGGCTAAGAATGGTTTTTACATTTTAAAATGGTTGGACGGGGCCCGGTGTGGTGGCTTACGCCTGTAATCCCAGCACTTTGGGAGGCTGAGGCAGGAGGATCACCTGAGGCCAGCGGTTGGAGGCCAGCCTGGCCAATATGGCAAAACCCTGACTCTTCTGAAAGTATAAAAATCAGGTGGGGTGGTGGCGGGTGCCTGTAATCCCAGCTACTCGAGAGGCTGAGGGACAAGAATCAGCTTAACCTGGAAGGTGGAGTCTGCAGTGAACTGAGACCATGCCACTGCACTCCAGCCTGGGCAACAGAGCGAGACTCCATCTCAACAACAACCACAAAAAAGTGGAGATGTAAACAGATGTAGCCTACATGTGTGCCAATCACTGAGTTTTAGCCAGTCAAATGTAGCCAACGGTTTGAACTGTGTTCAAATGAGGCAAACGCTGAGCTGTAACCAGTCCAGCTGTTTCTGTACCTTATTCCCATTTTCTGCACCTTGCTTTCCTTTTTCTGTCTGTAAATCATCTACCACATGGCTGGGCTGCAGCCTCTGAGTGTACTCTGAGGCTGCCCAATTCATGAATCGTTCATTGCTCAAACTCCTTTAAATTTAATCCAGCTGAAGTTTTTATTTTATCAAGAGCAAGACCTTGTCTCTAAATAACAATAATATAAAATCAAAGTAAAGTGTCTATGAATCAAGTTATATTGGCCAATGGCCATGCCTACTTGTTTACAGATTGTCTATGGCACATTTTCTGCCTTAGTGGCAGGGTTGAGTGCAGGTGTCTCTCGGTATTTGTGGGGGCTTGGTTGGTTCCAGGACCTCCCAGGTTACTAAAACCCACAGATGCTCAAGTCCCTGATATAAAATGGTGTAGTACTTGGCCAGGCGCAGTGGCTCATGCCTGTAATTCCAGCACTTTGAGAGGCCTAGGTGGGTGGATCACAAGGTCAAGTGTGAGACCAGTCTGGCCAATATGCTGAAACTCCCGTCCCTACTAAAAATACAAAAGTTAGCCAGGCGTGGTGGCAGGTGCCTGTAATCCCAGCTACTCGGGAGGCTGAGACAGGAGAATCGCTTGAACCCAGGAGGTGGAGGTTGCAGTGAGCTGAGATCATGTCACTGCACTCCAGCCTGGTGGACAAAGGGAGACTCCATCTCAAAAAAAAAAGGTATAGTACTTGAATATAACCTATGCACATTCCCCTGTATACTTTAAATCATCTCTAGATTACTTGTAATGCCCAATACAATGTAAGTGCAATGTAAATAGTTGTTATGCTGTATTGTTATTTAATTTGTATTATTTTAATTGTTATTTTTATTGTTGTTTTTGATATTTTTTGTCTGCAATTGGTTGAATCCTTGGATTTGGAAGCTGAGGATAGAGAGGGCTGGCTGTAGTTGCAGCAGAGATCATGTGTCCTGAAAAGCTGAAAATATTTACTATCTACTCCTTTCTAGGAAAAGTGTGTCAACCCTTGCCCTAGGCCACTGAGTACATGGGAGAAAGCGAAGGGAACCCCTTGGCTACCGAATAAAGTTGGAAGTCTTTAACACGGCACTTAAGAAATCTACAAATAGCCTCAAATGTCATTTTCAAGGTTATGCCCTACTTCTCACTCATCTCATACCAAAGTCAATCTCAAAAATCCATCTACCATCAGTGTGAGCAGCGCTAAATCCATATGGGCCTGCAGCAACTTGATTCTTACCTCCTCGGAGGAAAGAATTCAGCCAAGGGGCATAAGGCAGAGTGAAAGTCCAGGGCAAGTTTTAGAGCAGGAGTAAAAGTTTATTAAAAAGTTTGAGAGCAGGAACAAAAGGAAGTACACTTGGAGAAGACCAAGGGGGTGACTTGAGAGACCCAAGGGTGTTGTCCAGCCTTTGACCTGGGGTTTTATACATTGGCATGGTCCCTGGGTCTCCATTTCTTCTTCCTAATTCTTCCTTGGGGTGGGCTGTCCACGTGAGCAGGGAGCTTTCGGCCCTTAGGAGGGGCCCCATGCAGTCTGTTTACTGAAGTTGTGCGCATGCTCGTTTGAGGCATTCTTCCCTTACCAGTCGAGTGTTGCTAGAGGAAGGTCTTGTATCATTTAAACCCTGCCATTGTGCCTCTTAGTGCACACACTTGAGCCCACTCACCCAACTGCTGAGATCTTATCCAGAAGCGCCTATCAATCACCAGCCCCAGGTGTTTTCTATCTATTGTGAGCCTGCCTTTCCCTGGCGCCAGCTGTGACCAATTTTTATTCTATTTATTTATTTAGGCAAGGAGTCTCGCTCTGTCACCCAGGCTGAGCGCAGTGGTGCGATCTCAGCTCACTACAACCTCTGCCTCCCAGGTTCAAGTGATTCTGCTGCCTCAGCCTCCTGAGTAACTGGGATTACAGGCACCCACCATCATGGCTGGCTGATCTCTGTATTTTTAGTAGAGATGGGGTTTCACCATGTTGGCCAGGCTGGTCTGTAACTCCTGACCACAGGTGCTCCACCTGCCTCGGCCTCCCAAAGTGCTGGGACTACAGATGTGAACCACCACACCGGACCCAATTATTATTATTATTATTTTGAGATAGAGTTTTGCTCTTGTTGCCTAGGCTGATGCAATGTCTCAGTCTCAGCTCACCACAGCCTCCATCTTCCGAGTTCAAGTGATTCTCCTGCTTCAGACTCCTGAGTACCTGGGATTACAGGCATGCGCCACCATACCTGGCTAATTTTGTATTTTTAATAGAGACGGGGTTTCTCCATGTTGGTCAGGTTGATCTCGAACTCCTGACCTCAGGTGATCAGCCTGCCTCGGCCTCCCAAAGTGCTGGGATTATAGGTGTGAGCCACCACACCCGGCCCCCAATTATTATTTCAGAGAGACAGTTTAACAATCACCTGACCATCATCTGATGGTCACCTGACATTCCTGTGGGTGGGGTTGGGGGCACTTTCCTGCCCTGCTCACGTCTGCCTAGCTCCCCACTCTAGCATCAGTCCTTCCCCTACAGACTGCACCTCCCTGTGCTTTAAAAAGATTATTTAGGTGGGGCCAGGCTCGGTGGCTCATGCCTGTAATCCCAGCACTTTAGGAGGCCGACGCAGGTGGGAGCTCAGGACCAGCCTTGCCAAAATGGCAAAACCCCATCTCTACTAAAAATACAAAAATTAGCCGGGCATGGTGGTGTGTGCCTGTAGTCTCAGCTACTCAGGAGGCTGAGGCAGGAGAATCACTTGAACCCCGGAGGTGGAGGTCGCAGTGAGCCGAGATCATGCCACTGTACCCCAGCCCAGGCAATAGAGTGAGACTCTGTCTCAAAAAAAAAAAAAAATTTAGGTGAAATTCACGTAATAAAAAAATGAATTCTATGAAAGGGTACAGTGGGTTTTAGTATATTCACAGTGTTGTACAAGCACCACCTCTCCCTAGTTCCAAAACATTGCAGTGACTCCGAAGTAAAGTAACTCAGCTACTGAGCAGTGTCTCCGCTTTCTTCCCTGCACCCAGGACCTGGCGACCGCAAATCTACTTTTCGTCTCCATGGATTTGCCTATTTCTAGACATTTCCTCTGATGGTGTCATACACAGCAGGTCACCTTTTATGTCTGGCTGCTTCGACTTAGTATAACGTTTTCAACGTTCATCCATGTTGTAGCATGGGTCAGTACTCTGCTCCTTTTTACAGCCAAGTAATATTCCATTGTATGGATAGCCCACACTTGTTTATCCATTCATCCCTCGGTGGACATTTGGACTATTTTCATCTTTTGGCTATTGTGAGTAGCGCTATGAACATTTGTGTTCAAGTATCTGTCTGCATATCCTGTTTTCAACTATTTTGGGTATAGATCTAGGGGTGGTATGCTAGATCATATGATGATTTTATGTTTAACTTTTTGAGGAACTGCCAAAGCATTTTCCACAACGACTGCACTGTATTTTATTCTCATCAGCAATGTATGATGATTCTAATTTCTCCACATCATCGTCAGCACTTGTTATTTTCGGTTTCTTTTGTTTCTCTAATTATAGCCATTGTCCCGGGTGCAGTGGCTTGTCACTGCTTTTGCTGCTGTGGTTCCCTCTGCCCATATGTTCCTCCTCATCCCTCCAGCTCTCAATAGCACCATCTATCCAGGCTCAACTCAGAGATGCAGGATTTCTACCCATGCGTCTCCCCATGTATGTGTTCCCAACTTCCTGAGCTTGTGGTTTTGTTTTTTTTCTTTCTTTTTTTGGAGACAGGGTCTCATTCTGTCACCCAGGCTGGAGTGCAGTGGCACAATCTCGGCTCACTGCAACCTCCGCCTCCTGGGTTCAAGCGATTCCTGTTGTCTCAGCCTCCCAAGTAGCTGTGGTTATAGGCACATGCCACCAACCAAGTCCGGCTCACTTTTTTTTTTTTGTATTTTTAGCAGAGACAGGGTTTCACCATGTTGGCCAGGCTGGTCTCACACTCCTGACCTGAAATGATCTACCTGCCTCGGCCTCCCAAAGTGCTGGGACTGCAGACACGAGCCACTGTGCCCAACTGAGCTCATGATTGATAGATAGATGATAGCTAGATAGATAGATAGATAGATAGATAGACAGACAGACAGACAGGATGGGTGGATGGAAAGATAGATAGATGATTGATAGATAGATAGAGATAGGATAGGTGGATGGAAAGATAGATGATAGATAGATAGATAGATAGATAGATAGATAGATAGATAGATAGATAGGATGAGTGGATGGAAAAGATAGAAGATAGATAGATAGATGGAGATAGGATAGGTGGATGGAAAGATAGATGATAGAGATAGATAGATA
>NW_022436942.1:74825696-74837099 GCF_009761245.1 Sapajus apella
ATAGGATAGGTGGATGGAAAGATAGATGATAGAGATAGATAGATAGATGATAGATAGATAGATAGAGATAGGATGGGTGGATGGAAAGATAGATGATAGATAGATAGGGGAAAGACAGAGATAGATAAGATGGATAGATGATAGATTGTATAGATAGATAAGCTAGATAATAGATAGATGATAGATTAGATAGACTGTAGATTGATCAGTCAATAGATAATAGATAGATGGATGGATAGATAGATAAATCGATTAAGGGAGTACAGGTGCAGCTTTGCTACATGGATATATTGCATGCTGATGAAGTCTGGGGTTTTAGTGTAGTCATCACCCAAATGGTGTACATTGAACCCATTAAGTAACTTCTCATCCCTCTCCCTCCCTCTCCCACCCTTCTGAGTCTCCAGTATTCCACTCTCTATGTGCATGTGTATATATTATTTAGCTCCCACTTATAAAGGAGAACATGCAGTTTTTGACTTTCTGTGTCTGAGTTATTTTACCTAAGATAACTGCCTCTAGCTCCATTCACATTGCTGCAAAGGACATGACTTCATTCTTTTATATGGCTGAGTCGTCTTCGTGTGTGTGTGTGTGTGTGTGTGTGTGTGTGTGTGTGTGTGTGTGCGCGCGCGCGCGCGCGCACCTGTGTGTGTAACAGTTCCTTTATCCATTCATCTGTTCTGGATGCTTAGCCTTTCTTCTTTGCTATTGTGAATAGTGCTGCGATATGGGTGCCCTTAACTTTTTGATATAATGCTTTCTTTTCCTTCAAGTATATATACCAGTTGTGGGTGGTTGGATCGAATGGTGGGACTATTTTTAGTTCTTTGAGAAATCTCCCTACTGTTTTCCATAGAGGTTGTACCAGTTTACCTTCCACCAGAGGGTACAAGTGTTCCCTTTTCTCCACATCCTCGCCAACATCTGTGATTTTTTGCCTTTTTAATAATAGTCATCCTGACTGGTGTGAGATGGTATCTCACTGTGGTTTCCGTCTGCATTTCTCTGATGATGAGCGATGTTGAGCATTCTTCACATGTTTGTTGGTCACTTGGATGTCTCCTTTTACAAGATATCTGTTCATGTCCTTTGTCCACCTTTTAATGGGGTTATTTGCCTTTTGTTGCTGACGAGTTGTCTGAGTTCCTTGCAGATTCTGGGTATTAGTCCTTTGTGAGGTGCATAGTTTGCAAATATTTTCTCTCATTGTGCAGCTCGTCTGTTCACTCTGTTGATTGCTGCTTTTGCTGTGCAGAAGCTTTTTTAGTAAACTTGTGCTTCTAATGTAACACATGCCACATCCTGTCTTACATGACAGTTAGGTCCCATGTTCTCATCTCCAGTAACTACTTCCCCTCCCTTCAGTGCCCGATGGCCTGCCTTTCCTGCCAGGCTGTGAGGGCCAGGAACCCACGGCCATGCCTGCATCCCTGTCTCAAGCTTGCTGTACCCCAAACACATAGCACAACAAATGCCTGTATTTTCTTTTTTTTTTTTTTTTGACACAGAGTCTCTGTTGTCCAGGCTGGAGTGCAGTGGTATGACCTTGGCTCACTGCAGCCTCCACCTCCCAGGTTCAAGCCATTCTCCTTCCTCAGCCTCCCAAGTAGCTGGGATTACAGGCACCCACCACCATGCCTGGCTATTGTTTGTATTTTTAGTAGAGACTATGTTTCACCATGTTGGCCAGACTGGTCTCGAACTCCTGACCTCAGGTGATCCACTCACCTCAGCCTCCCAAAGTGCTGGGATTATAGGCATGAACCACTGCACTTGGCCTTCAAACACCTGAATTTTCAACAAACAAATAAATGGCCATGTTTGTGCATAGCCATTTTCCCCACTAGATTATATTCTCTTTGACGGCAGAGGAAATTTTCATCTTTGCATTTCCAGAAGTTCAAAAATATTCCATGAATCATGGCTGAGTTGAACAGGAAAGCAAAGATCCACTATCGGCTCATCTTCAGGGTTAAAATAAACCAACCCAAAGACAGCTTGGATTATGACGAGTTTGAAATCTACTGAGCAGATTCCTGGCTGGAAGGTTCCTAGAACTCTAAATGATTTGGAAGTACAGGGCATTTGGCAAGAGAGGAAGGGTTCACTGCACATAGAGGTCTTCAACTTTCAGGAGCTCTTCAAAGACTGCATCTCAGACCCGTTCATTCAGAAGGTCTGAGGATGGATCCCCCTCCCTGGTATCACAATGAAATCTCCCCAAGTGATTCTAATGTACATGTCAGAACCACGGAGTCTTACAGAATGTGAGTTAAGGAGGAACTTCCAGAACTTTCCAGATAATGATGAAAGGCATCTCGTGTAATTCCTGCTGGCTTCTATTCATATATATATATATATATATATATATTTTTTTTTTTTTTTTTGAGATGGAGTCTTGCTCTTGCTCTGTCACTCAGGCCAGAGTGCAGTGGTGCAATCTCAGCTCACTGCAACTTCTGCCTCCTGGGTTCAAGCAATTCTCCCTGCCTCAGCCTCCCAAGTTGCTGTGATTACAGGTGCCTGCCACCAAGCCCAACTAATTTTTGTATTTTTAGTAGAGATGGGGTTTCACCATGTTGGCCAGTCTGGTCTCAAACTCCTGACCTCAAGTGATCTGCCTGCGTCAGTCTTCTAAAGTGCTGGGATTAGAGGTATGAGCCACTGCCCCTGGCCTCCTGCTGACTTCTAAAGCAGTAGTAACTCTCTTGGGCTTGGTTAATTTCCCCACCAGATTCATCTCCAATAAAAGCATTTATTTTGAAAGAAATGAAGACTCACTCACTCTCGACAAAGCACTGGAGCCCTGAGAGAAGCTCCCTGTGAGGACCCTCGATCCCTGTCCAGTGTAAACATGAACTGTCTACACCGGAGGGAGGCCCCCTCTAACCTCAACAGACCTGGGGGTGGGGAGGACAAAATTAGCCAAGGAAGTGGGACTCTGGGGCTCAAAGAGAAGTTCTAGCTCGTGAGCAGGAGAACTAACGAACAAGGATCAGAGGGCCTCTGGGTCCAGGCTCCAGGGGAAGTGGTTGCTGAGCTGTGCTGAGTCGCCAGCACTGGTATGAAGAGCACATTCCCTAGAGGCTCAGAAGTTTGGCTGCTGAAGGCTGAGTCCCTCCACAGGAACTGCCTGCAGCCAAAGATAGCTGCTGGCCCGAGATTCTGTGCCCTATCTGGGGCAGCCCCCATCCAAGACTGCAAAGGCCAAGCTCTGTTAGATGAGTTCCCTGGCCTCTATTTGTGATATTTCTGAACTTCAGTGGCCATCCCAGTGATGCAGGGCAGGGAGGCCCCAAAGAGGGGCTTAGCCCGTGAAGGTTCTTGGCTTTGCCTAGGAAAGAATTCAATGGAGAGCTGATGGTAGGGTAGAAGAAAACATTGAACATGATTGAAGTGATGGTGTGACAGCTCTGGCAGGGTTACAGCTCCATGACTGCTCCTGCAGAGCAGGGCCACCCCGTGGGCAGTATGCCAACAGCAGCAGCTCCGGACAGTTCTACAGTCATATTAATACCTACTTTTAGGCTGGGTACGGTGGCTCGTGCCTGTAATTCCAGCACTCTGGGAGGCCAAGGCAGATGGATCACTTGAGGTCAGGAGTTTGAGACCAGCCTGGCCAACATGGCAAAACCTCATCTTTACTAAAAATACAAAAATTAGCCAGGCATGGTGGTACACACCTGGAGCCTCAGCTACTCGTGAGGCTGAGGCAGGAGAATTGCTTGAACCCAGGAGGCAGAGGCTGCAGTGAGCCAAGATCGCACCATTGCATTCCAGCCTGAGCAACAGAGCAAAACTCCGTCTTAAAAAAAACAAACAAAAATATGTATGCCTACATTTAATTGCATTAGATTAAGGGGTGATTTATGCAGACATTTCAAAAAAAGGGTGGTAGCATTTGGATCGTTGAGTCTTTGCCTGGAAAGGAGCAGTAACTCCCGCTGTTGCCATGGCAGTGGTAAACTGTCATAGCTCATAGGTGGGCATGTCTATGGAAAGGTGTTTCTGCCCATCCCTGTTTTAGTTTGTCCTCAATTTGGTCCGGTGTCCAAGCCCCACCTCTGGAGTTGAGTCCCGTCTCCTACCTCACTGGTTCTAGGGAGCGCTGGGATCATCTGAGATCTCTATTGTGTCTGCTCAGTATTTCCCTTACATCCTTATGGGTGTTGTTTCCAAAACCACACTCCCATAAACCTGCACCCAAATCTCTGCCTCAGAATCTACTTCCCAAGGACCCCACCTAGGAAAGGAGGCATAACAAAGTTTGGGGGAAAATAATTGTCTTATCTTCTCTAGAAACCACGGATCAGCAGCCCCATACATCTATCTCAATTTCTTCTTTTTTGAGATGGAGTTTCGCTCTTGTTGCCCAGGCTGGAGTGCAGTGGCGCCATCTCGGCTCACCGCAACCTCCGCCTCCTGGGTTCAAGCAATTCTCCTGCCTCAGCCTCCCAAGTAGCTGGGACTACAGGCATGTGCCACCATGCCCTGCTAATTTTTTTGTATTTTTAGTAGAGACGGGGCTTCACCATGTTGACCAGGATGGTCTCGATCTCTTGGCCTCGTGATTCACCCGCCTCGGCCTCCCAAAGTGCTGGGATTATAGGCTTGAGCCGCCGTGCTCGGCCTCTCAATTTCTTCTTAACCTGGGTAATATCAATGCTGTTCTGTTCTGGATGGGTTCTCATTCTGTTGATTAGATTTAATAGGAAGAATTGGGGGGGGCATTCTGATTTTCTGGCCAGCTCTTCCTATTGATGCCTTCCAAAGTCATTCAACCCCCTGCCTTGAAATATATTGGTGACTTCCCTCTGCGGAAAGGTTACATATGGTCCAGCTTTCTCTGTGGCCTCACCTTCCCCATGTGTGCTCCCTGAACTACATCCGAAGCTCGTCAATTGCTCATTTCCTCCACCACAGGGCCTTTGCATATGCTGTTTCTGGTGCCCATGCCTCACCGACTCCACCCCCAGTTCACTCGATTAACTCTCGTTTATTCTTCGGGTATCAATTCCGTTGTCTTTTCCTCAGGGCGACCTTTTCCCAGAAGCGCAGCAGCTTAGTGGCTAGGGCTGGTGATACCTTTAGGGGCCCAGAAAAAAGGCTTAATTTCTTTTAAAATCGGAAGAAGAAGAACGTGACTATAATAATGACTATATTATGATGACTCCAACCTGGATTTATACCAACAGAGTTGCAAAATGTAATTTTTTTTTAATTAGAAAAAGCCGCCTCTCCCAACCCCTCCACAAGACGAAAGTCCTTCAGACATTTTCCAGCCTCCCCCTAACCCACCAGCACTGCCAGTCAGGTCTTTCCTAAGTAAGATGCTTCCACTGTGCCCTGAACTCTTCTGCCTAGGCATGTACTATGTCTGTAACTTGACATTTGCCCCCTAAACCTCAAGCTGGATGAAGGCGGGGAACATGTCAGATGTATTCTCTGTACAACGCAGAATATAACAGAGCACTTGGCTCCTATTACATGCTTAATAAACATGTGTTGCAAGCATGACTAAGTGAAAATGATCAGGCTTCATGGTCATCCCACAAGAACACTCCTTCCATCTATTCTTCTTTTGGTTTTTTAGAGGCAGGGTCTTATTCTGTTGC
The DNA here is from genome assembly GCF_009761245.1 of Sapajus apella. Classification (NCBI taxonomy): domain Eukaryota; kingdom Metazoa; phylum Chordata; class Mammalia; order Primates; family Cebidae; genus Sapajus; species Sapajus apella. Next base: position 74,831,315 of record NW_022436942.1, read on the forward strand.
CCAGGCTGGAGTGCAGTGGCACCATCATAGTTCACTGCAGCCTTGACCTCCTCGGATTATGCGATCCTCCTGCCTCCGCCTCCCGAGTAGCTGGGACTACAGGTGCACCCCACTGCACCCAGCAAATTTTTAATTTTTTTGTAGAGACGGGGTCTTGCTATGTTTCCCAGGCTGATCTAAAAACTCCTGGGTTCAAGCAACTCTCCTGCCTCAGCCTCCCAAGGCCTTGGGATTACAGGCATGAGCACTGCACCCCGGCTTACCCTCCATCTACTTTTAACTCCCTGCCTCCCCTGCGTTCCAGGGGGGAGGCGACAAGACGGAAACCAGGAGGAAAGACTCACAATGGACTTGGGAGAATTGGTGGTACTCAGCCTCTCTCCCAAATGGGGCGGGTCAGGCAGGGGGAGGGGAAGGCGGCAGAGATTTAGCGTAAACAAACATTTCCTTGTCTGGTAGGTCATTTTGTAATTATATGCAGGTCAAGCTCTTTAGAGCTCCCGGAAATCAGACAATATCTGCGGCAGAGGCCAGTACTGCTCCAGGGCCCCCGAGTGGAGGGGACTTTCATTAGAAGGTCTTTTCCTATCCAGGCAGGAAGCTAAGTGACCGGTGTGAAACAACGAAGCCAGCAAAAAGCAATAGGAAGGAGAGCTGACCGCAGAGTTCAGAAGAGAGGTGGGGAAACAAAACAGATACCTGAACCTGGAGGAGACGGGCTGAGCCTGAAGCCCTGGACTAGGTGCTCCAGGGAACGAGGGTGAGATTGACTTTGGCCTTCATGCTCTCAGGAGGAACGCTGCCAAGAGTGATGGAGAGAGGTACCTGTGCACATAGGACGTTCTAAGCCGCCACTTGTACCCTTCATGGATGGCACATGTGTCAACTTTGAGAGAGGATAACAGGAGACCATTAAGAGAAAGCAAAGGAGGCTGTTGCCAGAGGCGGAAACTGGTTCTTGCCAACTAACTGCACTGCCCTCCTTCCATTTCACTCAGTCAAGGCAGTGGGGAGTTTTTAAAATCATTCTCATGGCTGGGGTTCTAGCGCCACCCTGGGAGGGATGGGGTTACAGGGTAAAGGCTATAAAGAAGAGGCCCGAGGGCTGGGCACAGTGGCTCGTGCCTGTAATCCCAGCACTTGGGAAGGCTGAGGCGGGCAGATCGCTTGAGGTCAGGTTCGAGACCAGCCTGGCCAAAAGGGTGAAACGCCATCTCTATTAAAAATACAGAAATTAGCCAGGTGTGGTGGCATGTGCTTATAATCTTAGCTACTCTGGAGGCTGAGGCAGGAGAATTGCTTGAACTCAAAAAGCAAAGGTTGCAGTGAGACAAGATCGTGCCACTGCACTCCAGCCTGGGGAATAGAGCAATGCTTCATCTCAAAAAAAATAAATAAAGGCTCATGCGTATAGTCCCAGGCTATTCAGGAGGCAGAGGCAGACGACTGCTTGGGGCCACCAGTTTGAGGCTTCGGAAAGCTATGATTGTACTGTATTAGAGCCTAGACAGCAGAGCAATAACTGAGTCCAAAAAAAAAAAAAAAAATTGATGGAATTTTGGTCAGGCATGGTGGCTCACACCTGTACTCCTAGCACTTTGGGAGGCTGAGGCAGGCGGGTCACCTGAGGTCAGGAGTTCGAGACCAGCCTGGCCAACATGGTGAAACCCTGTCTCTACTAAAAATACAAAAATTAGCTGGGTGTGGTGGCGGGTGCCTGTGATCCCCGCTATTTGGGAGGCTGAGGCAGGAGAATCACTTGAACCCTGGAGGCAGAGGTTGCGATGAGCTGAGATTGCACCACTGCACTCCAGCCTGGAGTGCACTCCATCTCAAACAAAACAAAACAAAAACAAACTCCCCCACCACCCACCAAAAAAAAAAAAAAAAAAACAGAAGAGGCTTGACTGACAGCCAAAGAGAAAACTTAGCGACATACACATACAAAACCTCAACTGGTAACAAACAGGATGGACAGGTGGCTGCGTGCCAAAATCCTTTGGGTTAACATTTGACTTCAGCTTAGAGGGAGAGTAGCCGGCACTTCCCTTTGTCGGAACTAGGCAGATTATGGGAAGAGGCTCTGGCACTCTTAAAGCTCCCCTGCCCTCACAAACCTGAAATTAACAGGACTGTTTATAGTACTGGCTGTGGATGTGCAATATCGTATTACCGTAGTAAATGATACAATAAAGATATAGGAATCCAGTATTGGAAATCTGAACTGCCTATGACTACCAATTGCTAATGCATTTAACAGGTTGTAATTATTAGCACTTACATCACTGTCCTTTGTGTTCAAGAATGACACTGACGGTTACTGTCTCTGTACGTGGCAAAGATCACTAACGCCTGCGAACCGTGTAATCTTTCTCTTTAAACAGCATTTTGAGATATAATTCACATCCCATGCAATTCATGCTATTCAGGAGTTTTTGGTATACTCACAGGGTTGTGCAACCACCACCACAATCTAATTTTAGAGCAGCTTTTCTCCTCGAAAAGAACCTCCCCCACACACAAAAAAAAAAAAAAGCAGAAACCCCATTCCCATAGCAGTTAGTCCCAAGTTCCCCTTTCTCCACCCCGGGGTCACCACCTTCTGCCTCTGTGCCTTTGCCTCGTCTGTGTATTTCATATAAACAGTCATGCAATATGTGGTCTTTGGCAATGGCTTCTTTCGCTTAACATGACGTTTTCAGGGTTCATCCTGAAAATGTTGTAGCATGAATCAGTCCCATAGACTTTATTCATTTTCTTTACTTTTTTCTCTTTGATTTTTATTTTAGAATCAGGGGTACACGTGCAGGTTTGTTACAAAGGTATCTGACGTGATACTGAGGTTCCAAGTGTGAGTGGACACAACAGGTAGGCTTTTTCAACCCTTACCCCCTTCCAAGCCTCCCTCCCCTTGTATTCCCCAGTGTCTATCATTCCCATTTTTATGACTATGTGTACCCAAAGCATAGCTCTCACTTACAGGTGAGAACATGTGGTATTCGATTTTCTGTTTCTGTTAGTTTGCTTAGAAGAATGATTTCTAGCTGCATCCATGTTGCTGTAAAAGATGTGATTTTGTTCCTTTTAAGGCTGTGTAGTGTTCCATGGTGTGTACGTACCATGTTTTCTTTATCCCGTCCATCACTGATGGGCACCTGGGTTGATTCCATGTCTTTGCTATTACTTTGTCATTGCCAACTATTATTCCACTGTATGGATATGCCACATCTCTTTACTCATTCACCGGCTTAGCTTTCTTTCTTTCTCCTTTTCTTTTTCTTTCTTTCATACATATTAGATGTACATATTTTGGGGTTACCTGTGATAATTTGATACAACCATATAATCAAATCAGGGTAATTGGGCTGTCCATCACCTTAAATAATTATCTTACCCCCCTTTTTTTTTTTTTTTTTTTGACAGAGTCTTTCTCTGTTGGTGCAATCTTGGTTCACTGCAACCTCTGCCTCCCGGAGTCAAGCAATTCTTGTGCCTCAGCCTCCCGGGTAGCTGGGATTACATTGGCCCACCATCATGCCCAATTAGTTTTTGTATTTTTAGTAGAGATGGGTTTCACCATGTTGGCCAGGCTGATCTCAAACTCCTGAGCTCAAGTGATCTATCCACCTCGGCATCCCAAAGTGCTGGGATTACAGGCGTGAGCCATTGCGCCAGTCTATTTATCTTTTCTTTATACTGGAAACCTTTGAATTATTCTCTTCTAGCTATTTTGAAATGTACAACTGACTGATGTTGACTATAGTCACCCTACTGCTCTATTGAATGCCAGATCTTATTTTTTCTATCTTGGTACCCATTAATCAACCTCCCTTCATTCCCCTTCTTCTTACTTTAACTTTCTAAAAAAGTGCCAGATTGTTTGCCAAAGGGGAAATAGTATTTTACATGCTCACCAGCAGTGTTGAAGGGCTCACTTTCTCCACATCCTCGCCAACATTTGTTCTAGTCTATCTTTTTTATTACAGCCATCCCGGTGTGAGTGAAGGGGACTGATTGTGAATTTCATTTGCATTTCCCTAATGGCTAATGATGTTGAACATATTTTCATGTGCTTATTGTCTTCTTTGGAGATATGCCTATTCAAGTCTTTTGCTAATTTTGTATTTGGGTTGTCTTTCAATTATTGAATTGTAAATGTTCTTTATATATTCTGGATACAATCCCTGTATCAGATATATGACTCACTTTTTTTTTTTTTTTTTTTTTTTAATAAAATAGTTTTGCTCAGGTTGGAGTGCAGTGGTGTGATCTCAGCTCACTGAAAACTCTGCCTCCCGGGTTCAAGCAATTCTCCTGCCTCAGCCTCCTGAGTAGCTGGGACTACAGGCACGCACCACCACACCTGTCTAATTTTTTTTTTGTATGTTAAGTAGAGACAGGGTTTCACTGTGTTGCCCAGACAGGTTTTAAACTCCTGAGCTCAGGCAGTTCACCACCTTGGCCTCACAAAGTGCTAGGATTATAGGCATGAGCCACCAAGCCGGGCTCTTTTTTTTTTTTTTTTTTTTTGAGACAAGGTCTTACTCTGTCACCCAGGCTGAAGTGCAATGGCACAACCTTGGCTCAGCTCACTGCAACCTCAACCGCCTGGGCTCAAGTGACCCTTACACCTCTGCCCCCCCAAGCAGCTGGGACTACAGGTGTGTGCCACCACTCCCAGATAAATTTTTTTGGATGTTTTGTAGAGATGGGGTTTCACTATGTTACCCAGCCTGATCTTGAACTCCTGAGCTCAGGCAATCCACCCACCTTGGCTCTCAGAGTGTTGGGATTACAGGCATGAGGCATTGCACCTGGCTGAGTCACAAATATTTTCTCCCATTCTATGAGTTATCTTTCACTTTCTTGATGGTGTCATTTGTAACACAAAGGTTTTTTATTTTTATGTAGTCCCATTTATGTTTTCTTTTATGACTTGTGTTTTTGGTGTTGTATCTAATAATCCATTGCCTAATTCAAGGTCATGAAGATTTGCTCCTATGCTGTCTTTTGTTACTTATTTTTTTATAGACAGGGTCTGGTTCATAGCTCACTGCAGCGTCCAACTCCTGGGCTCAAGTGATCCTCCCGCCTCAGCCTCCCAAGTAGCCAGAACTACAGGCACACACCACTTTGCTCACTAATTTAAAAATGTGTTTATCTGTTGAGACAGGATCAGCTATGTTGCCCAGGCTAGTCTCAAACTCCTAGCCTCAAGTGATCCTCCTGCCACGGCCTCCCAAAGCACTGGGACTAAAGACATAAGCCACTGACCCCAGCCTCCTGTTTTCTTCCAACTTTTAAATTTTAATTCCTATTTTTCGAATTTTTAATTTTAATTCCTGTTTTTTTCATTTTTACAGTTTTAGCTCTTACATTAGGTATTGTGTTTGTTTCTGTGTGTGGTTGGAGGTAGGACTCCAAATTCATTCTTTGCATGTGGCTATCCAGATGTCCCAGTGCCATTTGTTGAAAACGGTATCTTCCCCCTATTGAATTGTCTTCTCACCCTTGTCAAGCAAAGCAATCAACATCACATGGTAGTTCTAGTTTTGTTTTTTTGAGGAACTTCCATAGTGTTTTCCAGAGTGGCCCCACAAATTTACACTTCCCACCAACAGCGTGCAAGAATTCCCTTTCCTCCACACGCTCACCAATTCTTATCCTTTTTTTTTTTTTGTTTTTGTTTTTGTTTTTGTTAATAGCCATTCTAACAGGAGTGAAGTGATATTCTACTTCTACTTCTGGGTATATATCCAAAGGAATTGAAATGAGGAAATCAGGA
>NW_022436942.1:74837499-74927184 GCF_009761245.1 Sapajus apella
GCTAATTTTGTATTTTAAGTAGAGATGGGGGTTTCTCCACGTTGGTCGGGCTGGTCTCCAACTCCTGACCTCAGGTGATCCACCCGCCTCAGCCTCCCAGAGTGCTGGGATTACAGCCGTGAGCCACCGCACCCGGACCTATTACTTTTAATTGCTGTATTTTTCCCTCTGAATGTTTTTCATTGGTGGTTGGTCAAACTGGGGTCAGAGAGCCCAAAGATTCAGAGGGCCAGCTGCATCCGCCCTCTCTCCCGTTAGCTGCCTGTCTGGTACTAGAAGTGTTAGTTGGCAACCACTGGCCTAAAGTGTTTCATGTGTATTTATAGCATATTCCTGATCCCTGACCCATGGACCAAGACTGGTCTGGGGCCTGTTAGGAGCTGCGCTGCACAGCAAGAGGTGAGCGGCGAGCAAGTGAGTGAAACTTTGTCTGTATTTACATCACCGCCTGAGCTCCGCCACCTGTCAGATCAGTGGCGGCATTAGATTCTCATAGGAGCACAAACCCTACTGTGAACGGCACATGCGAGGGATCTAGGTTGCACACTCCTTATAAAAATCTAATGCCTGGGCCGGGCGCGGTGGCTCACGCCTGTAATCCCAGCACTTTGGGAGGCTGAGGTGGGCGGATCATGAGGTCAAGAGATCAAGACCATCCTGGCCAACATGGTGAAACCCCATCTCTACTAAAAATATAAAAAATTAGCCGGGCATGGTGGCACATGCCTGTGGTCCCAGCTACTCGGGAGGCTGAGGTGGAAAAATCACTTGAACCCGGAGGCAAAGGTTGCAGTGAGCCAAAATTGCGCCACTGCACTCCAGCCTGGTGACAGAGCAAGACTCCATCTCAAAAAAAAAAAAAAAAAAATCTAATGCCTGATGATCTGTCACAGTCTCCCATCACCCCCAGATGGGACCGTCTAGTTGAAGGAAAACAAGCTCAGAGCTCCCACTGATTCTACATTCTGGTGAGCTGTATAATTATTTCATTATATATTATGATGTAATCATAACAGAAATAAAATGCACAATACATGTAATGTGCTTGAATCATCCTGAAACCATCCTACCTTCCCTCCCCGGTCCATGGAAAAACTGCCTTCTGCAAAACTGGTCCCGGGTGCCAAAAAGGCTGGAGACCACTGTGCTATGGCACTGATGCCCAAACATGCCTCGATACATAAACAGGCTCTCATATAGCCAGTGAAATCTTCAAGATGCTAAGGGCTGCCTCTATTAAACACTTGCTGTGTGCCCGGCTGTGTTCCAAGCTCCTTGGTTATATCACCTCACCTGCCCCACAAAGTGGGCACACTATCATCTCTGTGAGACACAAAGCAGGTACATGGTTTCCCAGAGTCACTCAGTACATGGTGAAGCTGGGATTTGCAACTGGGTGATCAGATTCTGGAATCCACTCTCTCAAGCACTGGTCAAGATGGCATTCCTAGGCTGATTTTTGTTTGGTGTGAGTTCTTTCTTGAACCTAGTGGGAGAAACTGAGGCACGAAAGAAAACCAAGTCTGACCCGGTATCAAATTAAGTCTGGGTGCCCAGGACTTTGTTTGGAACAAGTCATCAGCAAAGTCCCTGCTCTGTTCTGTGTAGGTACCTGAGTCTCTTTGAAGTAGACCTTCCTGTTCCAAGCCAATCTTTACCTTCTCCAGTGTCAGGGATTTGGAGATAGTGATACTTTTTACAGGAACTCATTCAGGAAAAAAAAATGTTTAGAAGCTGCCTTTTCTCATTAAAAATTAAAAAAAAAAAAAAACGCTCTGTGTCCCACAAGGAGACAAATTGTAATCCTTACAACTTAATTACTTTACCAAACAGAAGATATTTCATAAGAAGTTTGTTCTGCTTTAAAGCCACTAAAAGGCTAATGTCTGCACACAAGTGAGATGTGTTCAGTAGAGCAAAGGGGCAGCCAGTCGTTGAAACTTTCCAGCTGCAGAGCTTTCTGGGGGTCACCAAGAGCAAACACATCCATTATTCTCTGTATTCTAGAAACTTCTTAAAACAGCCCCCAAGGTAGGCATGGTAATGGAGGAAGCGTGGCTCAGACGTGCTGAAGGTCCCAAAGGCACCTGTGTCAAGTCAGTGGCAGGCCTGGGAAGAATGAGTTCACTACATACAATAAAACAATGACCAAGCAACTATGTTTCTGGTTCTGCAAGAAGCACTGGGAAGAGAGAGAGAAATACAATGTGCCTTTCCCCTAAGAGGGTCTCTGTGCTTGGCTTGGGAAGGACTGGCCCTGTGGTACACCCCAGAGCAGCCCCATGTCTCCACTAGACCCAGCCCAGAAAGGTTTGCTGTCTGGGTTCTGGCAGCTTCTGCAGGTGAAGACCCCAGCCTGCTGTGATACTGGCCCTCCCTTTGAGAGCCCCTTCCCCTCCACCCCCAAGTCAGGTAAAACCTGGGTACAGGGAATCTAGAGAGGCTCCTTCAAAGCCCAAAAATTAAGCCAGGCCCTATACCACTCCTTACTCCAAAATAAATTTCAAATGATTAGAGTTCAATTTAAAAATGAAAGCCATAAAAAGGCTGAGAAGAAAAAAAAAATAGGTCGTTAAAAATATATATAATCGTGGAGAGGAAAAGGCAAACACGAAGCCCAAAAGCCATAAAGAAAAAATTAATATTTCCAACTACATAAAAATGAAAGTCCTCTATATGGAGAAAAAAATTACAAAGACAAATAATAAACGGGAAAAAAATCTTTGTAATGCATTTCTTTAGTATTCAAAGAGCTCTTATATATCTCTGTGAATAAGACAAAGCTGAAACATGAACTGTACAAAGGCCACAAAAAAGCAGTTCATAAAAGAAATATAAATGGCCAATAAACACATGAAATAATGTGCTCATAATGCATGTGAATTTAAATGAGCTAATTTTTCAGCAGTCAGGTTGGCAAAGATGAAACAGGTTGAGGCCAGGGAGGGGAGGATTGGGAATGAACACTTTTTTTGGGGGGACGGAGTCTTGCTCTGTCAGCGAGGTTGGAGTGCAGTGGCATGAACTTGGCTCACTGCAACCTCCGCCCCCCAGGTTCAAGAGATTCTCCTGCCTCAGCCTCCAGAGTAGCTAGGACTACAGGCATGCGACACCGTGCCTGGCCAACAAATTGTTTCCAAACAAATACATTTGCTTAACTATTCTCAGTGAACCTCTGGGCACCAACTTTATCATTTTCATCGTGAGAAGGAGATTCACTGAGAAACACAAAATAGGCTTCCAATCCAAGGAAGCAGGAAAGGGCTGCTGCCAACTCCCAGTGACTGGTCTTTTTGTCTAAAAGAAAGTTACAGAGACCTTTGCTGTTGGTTTCCATAACACTTGGACACTTCTCACATACAAGACTTCCACGTAACGCATGCCCGTTTCCATGCAGTGGAACCCCCAGGCACGATAACGTTGCCTTCTCTCTCAAATGGAATGTTTATGACGAAATGGAGAGGCAAGGCGCACCATTTTGCTTCCCAGTTACGGATGCACTAAAGCATCAACACAGAGAAATATCCACCTCGCTCTCTTCCTGTCTGCGACCTGGAAAATGTCAAAACAGATGTTTCTAGACTGTGGCTAGAAACAAACAAATGGCTCCCTGGCTGGACCCGGAAGGCCCAGCGTCAGCCCGGAGTACATTTTATGGCCGTGGCGGAAACCCTTGAAATGGGAGGTTCAGTGGTGTCTGGAACAGCCTGCTGGGTGGGTGGGGACGGAGGGGGTCCCAGCTCCCTGGGCTCAAATGGAAGGAGGGAGGGAGGCATGGCAGCTTTCAGCTCTTTGCACAACTCTGGGATCTAGGTCCCCGCTGTCTAATTGAACATTTTATAATATAGGTTATGGAGCTGTGGAAAGAAATGAAAGAATAAGAGAACAAAGGAAGGAAGGAAAGGGTAAGAAAGGCCAGGCATGGTGGTTCATGCCTGTAATTACGGCACTTTGGAGGCTACAGCAGGAGGATCATTTCAGCTCAGGAGTTTGAGACTAGCCTGAGCCACATGGTGGAGACCCTCATCGCTACAAAAAATAGAAAAATTAGCAAGGCATGGTGGCACACACCTGTGGTTCCAGCTCCCCGGAGGGGTGAAGTGGGAGGATGGCTTGAGCCCGGAAGGTCCAGGCTGCAGTGAGCTGTGATTGCACCACTGCACTCCAGCCCGGTCGACAGAACGAGACCTTGTTTCAAAGACAAAACAAAAAGAGAGAGAGAAGGGCAGGAAGGAAACTGCGTTTACTTAGCAGCACCTACATGCCTAGCGCTGTGCTGGAAGCATTGGTATCCATCACCTCATTTTATCCTGATGTTCATTCTGGGAGCTGGGCATTCCCATTTTGCAGATAAGGAAACTGACACCAGGGAGGGCCACACACACAGAAACGTGGCCGGTAGCACAGTTAGAATTCCACCCAGCTCTAAGTGACTCCAATCTTAAATCTTAGCCCTTTTAGGCTGCCCCCTGGAGGAGCAAGAGACAGGGGCAGGATTTCCCTTCTGCAGGGGAGGAGTGCCCTTCCTGGGGTGCCCAGGAGACTCAGTGCAGGGGAAGCCAGCTGCATCCTCCTTGCCTCTGTTCCTAGGGAAAGCACATGCTAAGGCAGAGGAGGAAGTGGCAGTGCCCCCTGGTGTCGGGGGGACCACATACACCGCCTCAGCTCAGACCCATGCAGCAACTCTAGGGGCTATCTCCTCTCAAGACAGCCCTTTCAAAGGCTGCCCTAGATGTCCACTTGGATCAGATTTCGACCTCATCACAATGGAGGAGCACTATGTCATTCACTCTGTTCTCAACCAGGATTCTAGGGGTGGCCCAGCGGTCACAAGGCACAAAATGAGGCAGCGCTTGGCATGCAGCGGGTATGGACGTTCGCAGAATGAGGGTCCAGAGCTCCCTTTCCTTTAAAAGGAATGGCCGTCAGCTGGAGTAGGGCAGAGGCTCTCTGATCCCAAGCACATGTGTGCTAAAACAGGGTTTCTGGGCTGCTCCTACATTTTTTTTTTTAAGAGTTTTCTCTTCTTGTCCAGGCTGTAGTTCAATGGCACGATCTCAGTGCACCACTCCTCTGCCTCCCAGGTTCAAGCGATTCTCCTCCCTCGCCTCCCGAGTAGCTGGGATTACAGGCATGCGCCACCACGCCTGACTCATTTTGTATTTTTAGTAGAGCCAGGGTTTCTCCATGTTGACCAGGCTGGTCTCGAACTCCTGACCTCAGGTGATCTGCCGCCTCAGCCTCCCAAAGTGCTGGGATTACAGGCGTGAACCATGGCGCCCGGCCCCTCCCACATCTTTAAAGAGGTATGACTCACCCAGAGAAACAGGTGGTGTCAGGGTAGGGGGTGTATCTCCTCATCGGGAAAAAAAAACAAAGTTTATGTGTAATCGATGCAAGATGTCCTATTTTGGATCAGATAAAAGATTTTCCAGTCTTCATACTACTAAAGGGCCTTTCTACAAGTTTATTTTTACCGTATAAGTGCTCAGTGATCAGAAAAGAATACAATTTCGAATAAGCCCATACTCTAAAACAGAATCTTGGGGCTATGCACAGTGGCTCATGCCTGTAACTCCAGCATTTTGGGAAGTCAAGACAGCAGGATTGCTTCAGGTCAGGAGTTCAAGACAAACCTGGGCAACATAGTGAGATCCTATCTCTACAAAGAATTAAAAAAATTACCCAGTGGCATGCATCTGTATTCCCAGCACTTTGAGAGGCTGAGGCAGGAGGACTGCTTGAGGCCAGGAGTTTGAGGCTGCAGTGAGTTATGATCATGCCACTGTACTCCAGCCTGGTGACAAATCAAAACCCTGTCTCTAAGGCAAACAAAACCAAAATCTTGGACACTCCTGCTCCCCCACAACAAAGAATGAATCTCAGTTTCAGAACACCTATTCCAGCTCTGCAACTTCCCAGAAAATTTTCCCTTATCTTTGTTTGCCTCGGTTTCTCCTCTCTGTAAAATGGAGCCAGGCTATCTACCACTTGTGAAAATATCCAAGGAAACTTAAGGCTCTTAACGAAGCTTTCAAGTACCCTAAACTAGGAGTCCTCATTACCAATAGCTAATTTCACCTTCAAAGCACTCTAGCGTTAACTAGACCTGCCTAATTACATTGCAGGGAAATGGCGTGCATTTATTTTGCCTGAATGTGACAGAATTTGGGGTGGTCAACTGACAAAAAAATGTTCCTGTGCCCAAGAGATAGATATATAAACTCAAAGTCTTATCTGATTATCAACGAAGGTTTTGTGTGGATTTTTAAGGTCTAAATACCAGGTGCATGATAAAAGAGCAGTTCCTTTTTTTGCAATATGCCAGCTGTCATGGGTTTCCAGGCAAGACATTATTTCTGATAAATAGATATGGACAATAGATAATGTCTATATTAATATTACTAAAAAGCGGTCCTCTCCTGCAGTTCACCCGAGACGAGGACGACAGTGTATAAAGAGGCAGCCTGCAGATGCCAGACAAGAGACTTTCTTCTTGTGACAGTTTGAGCTCCCTCGCTGCAATTAACTTTTTCTCCCCCTCCCTCTCCTCCTTCATCTTATGCAATGCAGTTCAGAAAAAGGGGGCCTGTATTTTCCTCCTGCTGATGGAAGTTGATTAGCAGTCAGGTGGAGTGATGCTCAGGGGACAGCACAGTGGATTAATTAAATCACTTCTACTGGCTAAGTGGTGACACTTTGATTTATAGCAGAGCTCACTCAGCCAGACAGTGGCTTTTCTTGCATGCCGAAGGAAGAAGGGCCATACTGGCCAGTGGTTGGAGGTGGAGGACTTTGCAAACTTTAAAGACAAGCATCTATAGTCATTAAAGCCAAAGCCTCCCGCTGGGCTCCTCTCTTGGGGGATGGGGGACCTGCAAGGGAGAGAAACCAGACAAAGCAGAGAGACTGAGCCAGGGGAGGCCCGGGACTGTATTATGCCCTGCAGAAAAGTGGGCTTGAAGCGGTTCAGCACTGTGTTTTCCCCAGGCCTGTCTTCACTGAACCGTTCTTTGGCATCTAACTTTGGCTCATCCTGAAGAAACAGACCTATAGGAGTCCTCTGATATTGACTCAGGAGCATTGGTGACTGTTTTCCCTGATGGCACAGGGTCTTCTCAATTAGGAGCCCTCCGATCAAAATGCATAAATCAGCTGTGCCTCTGGTGGTATGTTTTATGTCACGAATGGCATACATTTTGTGGATGATTCTATTTCACCCTTTGCTCAGGCTGTTAAGAAGTTCAGTCGAAGCTGGGCATAGTGGTTCACACCTGTAATCTCAGCACTTTGGGAGGCCAAGGCAGGCAGATCACCTGAAGTCAGGAGTTTGAGACCAGCCTGACCAACATGGTAAAACCCCACCTCTACTAAAAATACAAAAAAATTAATCGGGCGTGGTGGCACGCGCCTGTAGTCCCAGCTACTTAGGAGGCTGAGGCGGAAGAATCGCTAGGTGGAGGTTGCAGTGAGCCAAGATTGTGCCACTGCACTCCAGCCTGGGCCACAGAGCAAGAGTCTGCCTTAAAAAGAAAAAAGTTCAGTCGAACGTGCAGCCCAAACCGCAGGCCTTCACACACGCTCCCATGTGTGAGCGCTTTATGGATTCCCTGTATAAGTCTCTCCTAACTCTCTTTACCTGGAACATTTTTGTTTGTCTTATCTTGAAATGCTCTTTGAAGTGCTGCCTTCGACAACCTTAAGAATAAGGTCATCTACATGGCAGTCAAAATGCTGAACTTCAGAGCATTTTTAGCAAGATCTGGTTCTCCGATCATCTCCATTGGATTAGGAGGCGGGTTATACAGATCCTGGCTGGACGCAGTGGCTCACGCCTATAATCCCATGGCTTGGGGAAGCAGAGGTGGGAAGATCACTTGAGGCCGGAGTCCGAGACCAGCCTAGCCAACATAGCAAGCCTTAGTCTCCACAAAAATAAAAACAAAAGTAAAAATAAATACAGATTCCTGGGTCCCATTCCAGACCTTCTGATTCAGAATAGGTCAGACACAGCCTGCCTTTTTAACAGATTCTTCTCGGCAATTCTGGAACCTGCTGACATTGGAGAACCATAGTTTTAGAGTCAGACATTCCTAAAAGCAAATCTCGGCTCTACCAATTAATAACATGCTACTTCAAGCAGGGATCATCTCTTTTTCTCAACCATAAAATGACACTGGTAGAATTAAATTAGATGTGTGTAAGTAGATAAACGTCTACACATGGCTGGATGGCAACCTATACGACTTAATAAATGGTAGACAACTCAAATGTCCAAAGATAGATGAATCAATCAGCAAAATGTGGTCTGTACGTACGTGGACTATTATTCAGCCTTAAAAAGGAAGCTTTTGCACAGGTTGCAACGTAGATGGATGTCCTTTGGGGACATGGTACCAAGTGAAAGAAGTCAGACACAACATACTAGATGTTTCCATTCAGATGAGGTCCGATGTGCAGCCAAATCATAGAGACTGAAAGTAGAACAGTGGCTGCCAGGGGCTGGAGGGAGGGGAACATGGGGTTAATGTTTAAAGGGTACTATAGAATTTCAGTTTAGGGGCCGGTCACGGTGGCTCACACCTGTAATCCCAGTGCTTTGGGAGGCTGAGGTGGGCAGATCGCTTGAGGCCAGGAGTTCAAGGGAACTTGAGGTCAACATGATGAAACCCTGTCTCTACTAAAAATATAAAAATTAGCTGGGCGTGATGGCGCCCGCCTGTCATCTCAGCTACTTGGGAGGCTGAGGCAAGAGAATCGCTTGAACCTGGGAGGCAGAGGTTGCAGCGAGCTGAGATCACGATACGGCACGCCAGCCTGGGCGACAGAGTGAGACTCCAACACACACATGCACACAAAAAGAATTTCAGTTCGGGGGTGATGCAAAAGTTCTGGAGATAGTGGTGATGCTTGCACAACAGGGTCTGTGTACACACGTCACTCAACTGTACACCATTTTTAGGTGCACACATTATCTGACATAATTTTCTTAGGTATTGAAAATGGCAAATCTTGCCAGGCGTGGTAGCTCACACCTGTAATTCCATCACTTTGGGAGGCCAAGGCATGAGGATTGCTCAGGAGTTTGAGAGCAGCCTGGACAACATAGGGAAACCCATCTCTACAGAAAAAAAAAAAAAAAATTCAATTAGCTGGGTATGGAGGTGCATGCCCGTAGTCCCAGCCACTTGGGAGGCTGAGGCGAGGATCACTTGAGCCTCGAAGGTTGAGGCTGCAGGGAGCTGAGATTGTGCCACTGCACTCCAACCTGGGTGACAGAGTGAGACCCTGTCTCTAAAAACAAGATAAAAGAGAAAAAAAACCTACAAATCTTGTGTTATGTATATTTTACCACAATCAAAAAATAAAATAAATGATTTTATTACCACCACCACCAACAGACAAAAGTTATTTTTCAACTCCCAATTCCCCACCTTGCCCTTCCAAATCTTCTGCGATCCATCTAGCAACAAAGCACCCGGCTGAGGTGCAGGAGGAGAAAAGGGAACGAAATCACAGTCTCCAGCCCTCTCATTGTTTCTTCTTAACCTGGGAGTCCAAAAAGTCCCCCAGAAGCCAGGGACCGCTTATCCCAACTGTGAAGGAAGCTGATGCGACATCAAATATTAACAGGGTAGAGGAACCAGCATAGTTTTCCATATAAATGAAGCTACTTACATATATGAAGATTGCTTTTAAAATTCAAATATAATTATTTTTTAAAAGGCATCCCGCGAGCTCTGTCTCTCTCCTAGCACTGACACTTCTGGGCTGTTGTCATGTGCCAGTGAGGTGCCTGTTGGCAGACAGCCCACAGCACTTTGTAACATGCCCTCCAGATCCTAAGTGAAACTGATCAAAGAATTGGCACCGGCAAAGACAAGACTGAAATCAGCTCTAAAAGGGGTGGGGCTGGGCTATTGTCCCTCTTTGTGGGAACAGCTGCTTAACGGGGCATTGGAGCTGCGTGATTATAATATGCATACGGACTGCTCTGTTAACAGAAGCCGGCTTAAAGTACTCCAGGGGCCTCCACCTCGTGTTTTGGCACAGGGACTTTCGAGGATGCTGTGTCAAACCTTTTTGAAAATGTCTCCTTGACACGGAGGGTGAGGAACGGCGTCTGCGAATCTCACCACACAGGGTCCCACGCCTCCCTCTGCTGTTCCCCGGCTCCTGTTTCTGGGCTGCCGCCAGCGGGAGCCGCACGGGGGTCACCTGCCCCCACCTTTAATCAGGACGGGGGAAAAGGCACCAAAGGAGTGCCGCCGGTTACCTGAGCTGACCTGGGAGCCCGCTCCTGAGTCCTAGGGGAGGATCTCGTGTTTGTCTGCAGATCTGCCAGCAGGCGGGTTTGCAGAGTCCCTGGGGGCCCGGAGTTCTTGGAAAGGAGAATGCACCACCAAGCAATTAGTTTCATTGTGTTGTGCTCGGGACGGCAGCGCCCGCTCTGGGGTGGGAGAGGAGAGGGGACATCCCGGCACTGGGAGTGGGGAGGGCTGAGGGGGACCCCATGGACACAGCCGATCCCTAGTTCCACAGCCGGGGGAGGGGAGGGGAGGGGACCGTGCAAGTGCTGCCGTCGTGGGGCTGGGCTCTTCCACCACCCGAATCTGACACATTCCTCCCAGGGCACTGGAACTTAAGACGAAAGTTAGCAACCCCCTTCATCCGAGGCGGAAACTGGAGATCAGCAAGGTTAGAGCAATTTCACCGAAGCCTCCTAGCTAAAGTGGCCTGGCTAGGACCGCACCCCCGACCTCCCCCCCACCACCAACACCCTCATTCGTCCCATTCCAGGCCTCTGTGTTTTGCTGGTTGGTTTTGTTTCTACTTGCACCCCGCCCAAAGGAAACGGATACGTTTCTTTTGTGTGTGTGGGGGGGGAATTTGGCTGCTCCCCAGGCCCTGCAGGGCCCCCATTCAGAAAGGTTTCCCCGCCTCTGTCCTCCACCCGTTGGCAGCTAAAAGGCCCCCTGGCCTCCATCTCCCAGTGTCTGTGGGTAGACTCGAAGGGAAGGCAGGAGGAGGGGAACAGTTTTAAAATGAATATATGCATGTGTCTCTCCTGCTAATCACCGGAATGCATTTTCAGGAGAGGTGAGCGGAGGGATTAGCTGCAGGACTCCCATTAATGTTAACTTTATTTCAGTAATGAGGTGCCAAGGCATAGAACAATCACTGTGGCTAACTCGGTGTAATCAGTGATGAGATCCGCACGCTGCGCTGCAAGGGGAGGGCGAGGGGAGGATCGTCAGGACCCGGGAGCTGCTCGCGGGTGGGGACGGATGACACAGAAGAGGCGGGGGAGCAGAACGGGAGAGGAAGGGGGAGGAGGAGGAGGCAGGTGACCCTTGGCAAGGGCCGAATGGGTTAAATGAGGACTCGCGATAAGGAGGAAACAATCACAGCAACTCCTCAGTGAGTGATCAGAGGGGGGACTCTGCTCATTTAACTTAATCCTCATGGCAAAAGGGAGGGCACAGTGCTATCCCCATTGCATAGATCAGCAAACAGTTTGAGAGGTGCTAAGTAATTCGCTCAAAGTCACAGAGCTGGTGGAAGAACCTCAATTGGAAGTCAAGTTTCTCCTGCTCACTAGACTTTTCGGGACTCCATCCCCGCTACAAACAGAGAGCAGAGGACAGCAGGCAAGTGCCAAGGAGCTACAGCAACAGCGCTGGCAGGAGGAAGGCGCGGCTGTCCATGCCCGGCTCTCCTGGAACACTGATCGGCGCCTGGGTTGTTAGGACTCAGCACTGAACCACAGCTGACCATTTGGATGTCTGAGCCATGCTGGGAGAGGAGAAAGCAAATGTGAAAATTGCTGCATACCCAGATTCCAGGTGCCATCTCTAGCCACAAATGAAATCATCACTGCCTCCACGAACAAAAGTTAGAATGTTCTGTGAATCTCCTGACCACCCTATCCTTCCGTTTGCAAATGCTCGCACCCAGGAGACAGTTAATGCCTAACAGAGTCCAGTGTTTCTCGAAGTGTGATCTGCAGACGCATCCAGGCACCTGTTACAAACACTGCTTCCTGGGGTCTGCCCCAGACTTGTGCCCAAAGCATTTCTTTCTTTCTTTTTTATTTATTTATTTATTTATTTTGAGATGGAGTCTCGCTTTGTTGCCTGGGCTGAAGTGCAATGGCGCAATCTCAGCTCACTGCAACCTACGTCTCCCAGGTTCAAGTGATTCTCCTGCCTCAGCCTCCCAAGTAGCTGAGATTACAGGCACCCACCACCATGCCTGGCTAATTTTTTGTATTTTTAGTAGAGATGGGATTTCACCATGTTGGCCAGGCTGGTCTCGAACTCCTGACCTCAGGTGATCCGCCAGCCTTGGCCTCCCAAAGTGCTGGGATTACAGGTGTGAGCCACTGTGCCTGGCCCCAAAGCATTTCTTAGAGCAACCCCTGGACGAGCTTTCCTGAAAGTCTCTCTGTGTAAGAACTCACAGAAGGCAGACATCTATAGCAGCAAAGCACGCTCTGCAGGCCAGTCTTGCGCCAATTCCATGATCCCATCGGCTCCCCTGGTTATTCAAAAGTACAAAGTTTATTTACTGAGCACCTACGATGTGCCAAGCTCTAGTCCATGCCCTGGAGATAGAGCAAGAATCAAACCTAAGTCCCTGCTTTCACGAAGCTTGCATTCCAGGGAGCAAGACAAGCAAACAATCCAACCTGGAGGATATCAGGATGTCAGAGAGTGCCGGGAGGGAAACGAAGGCAGGAGGAAGGGAGCAGAGGTTTTCAATCTGAGCAATGTTGCCCCCCAGGGAACATCTGGCAGTGTCTGGAGATACTTTTGTCATAATTTGGGGAGGGAGATGCTGGCATGTAGGGGCCAGGGGTGCTGCTAAACACCCTCCAATGCACAGGGCAGCCCCCGCAACAAAACATCAGCCAGCTCTAAGTGTCACTGGTGCCCAGGCTGAGAACCCGTGAGCCAGGGAAGACAGAGGGCTGCTCGTCAAGGCAGGGGTCAGGGAAGGCCTCTGGTGAGGGACAGTGGAGCAAGGACCCAGGGCAGGTGAAGGATGCCTGTGGGCGGAAAGTCTCAGGCAGAAGGGAGGGGGATAGGAGGAGGTGCCCTCACTGTAGGTGGGAGCATGTGCACCGTGAGGGAGAGATCTGGGAGTTTCAGCCTAAGTGTGATGGAGCCTGGGGGTCCCAGCAGGGCCAGAGATGCTCTCGCTTAAGCTTCCACAGGGTCCCTTTGGTTGCTGCGAGGAGAATAGCCGGGAGGAGCCAAGAGGAGCTGGGGACCAGTTGGGAGGCTGCCAAGTCACCTAGGCAAGAAATGTAGGGGCTGGAAGGAGAGGAGGAGTCGCAGGCTGGTAAGGCGTGATCTGGATCCAAATGTGCCATCTAGGCCAGGTGCGGTGACTCACGTCTGTAATCCCAACACTTTGGGAGGCCAAGGCAGGCGGATCACTTGAGGTCAGGAGTTTGAGACCAGCCTGGCCAACATGGTGAAACCCTGTCTCTACCAAAAATACGAAAATTAGCCAGACCTGGGAGCACACGCCTGTGTGCTCAGCTACTCAGGAGGCTGAGGCAGGAGAATCGCTTGAACTCAGGAAGCGGAGGTTGCAGTGAGCCGAGATTGCGCCACTGCACTCCAGCCTGGGTGACAGAGATGTGCTGTCCAGGCTCTAGCCTCTGGGATTTGCTCAGGGATTAGTTGAGGGTGTGAGACAGAGAGGAATCAAGACTCACCTTGGCGCTGACTTTCCATGAGGTGCCTGCTCCAGGTGTGTCCTTGTCGAAAGGGACTCTGAGCCCTACTTCTAACTTAAGCCGGTGGCTCCCAACTAATGGCGATTGTGCCCCCCAGAGGACACTGGGGACTGGGCAGTGTCTGGAGGCATTTGGGGTTGTCACAGCTGGGGATGCTGGCTCCCGCCCCATCTAGCAGGTGGAGGCCAGAGATGCTGCTGAATGCCCTGCAGTGCTCAGGACAGCCCCCACCACAAAGAGTCTCCCAGCCCCAAATGTTGCTAGTGCCAAGACTGAGGAATTGTGACCCCTGACTCCCCCTAAACCCTGCCACCTCCTCTCACACATGGGGCCTGGTCCCGCCAACTTACTGGGGACTTCGTCAGAGGTTGGAGATTCCAAATCAATGCATCTCAGTGGCTAAGGTCCATATTAACTACATCTCACGTGCTTCTGACAGTGACACAGATCAGATGCCACTGCTGTTGTGGCTGCCACCACAAGAAACGAGAGTGTTGGAGTGCAAATTCATTATCCAGCTGTTAAGCGCGGCAGAGCATGCACACATCTCTCCCCAACCAGGGTATCTGAGAGCCAGCCCTGCTGTATGATTGAGTGGCTGCCAGCCTCCTCTTCTCTGTAACCTTGACACGCCAGAACCAGGCCTCCCGCACACAGGCTAAAAATCCTAAAGGCAATGGCGGCGGCAACAAACAGACGGGTTAATTTGTTTCATGCCCCCGTCGTCACCAGGCTCTCACAAAAAAAAATCCACCACCACCACCACCGCAACCTCCATTTGTGAGGTTTAATACCCCAGCTGCTGGGAGTCAGAGCCTGCAGGAGGAGGAAAATGTGACTTCGATGCGCAGATCCATTTATTTGGTGATGTTTGCTTAAAAACCGGTTTTTCATCTGCAAGTTATTCTTGCAGGCTTGGACCTCAAGCAACACAATATCACATTTCCAGGTGGTATCTTTAAGGAAAGCTAATTAAGACGCTTGGCACTTGTAGCACGAAACATTTTACAATTTTCTTCAAAGCAATTTGCCAACATTAACTAATTAAAACACCCAGCCTTCCACTGAGGGACAATGGGAAGAGAGTACAATCGTCGTTTCTGAGCATCTGTTGTACAGATAGAAATCCAAATTCCTGTTGCTTCTACTTGGTCAAGGTCCTTCTCTGAAGGTGGCCCTTTCATGGTTTTTCCACAACCTGCCTGGGAGCATTTAGAAGATTCCAACTTTTCTAGCACATAGGCTCTAAAATAAAGAACAACACAGGGAAAGGAGGTTGAGCAATTAAGGCTGCTCCGCTAAGCCAGGGGTTGGCGATCTATGGCCCAATTGCTGAATCCGGCCCTTGACCTCTCTTTGTAAATAAAGTTTTATTGGAACACAGCCATGCCCATTGGTTTACATATTGCTTCTGGCTGCTCTCAAGCTACAACAGCAGAGTTAAGAAGAGAAAGTGACTGCAAGAGAAAGTGTAAGGCGTCGAAAGCTGGAAATACTTTTACTGTCTGGCCCCTTACAAAAACAGTTTACAGACCTCTGCGTTGAGTGGTCTCTTGCATCTGTCTATGATCTTCCCACTCTGCAGGCCAAACGACCCCATTCCCAGTCGTTGGTTGCAGAGATCTTCTCCCATGGTGTCATTACTGTGATTAGGTCTAGGTCTCAAATGAAAGCCTCCCAATAAGTGTCTCCAGTCAGTAGAAAATATTTTTTTTTCTTTAGATGGAGATGGGGTCTCTCTATGTTGACCAGGCTTATCACGAACTCCTAGCCTCAAGCCATCCTCCCATCTCGGCCTCCTGAAGTGCTGCTTTGGGATTATAGGCATGAGCTATCATGCCTGGCCCAGTAGAAAGGTTATTCAAGGAAAGGGAATTTGAATTTAATCTCTCAGTATAAAAGAGAATTTGACAATGTTGAAACCCAATAGAGGGCAGGCACAGTGGCTTATGCCTGTAATCCCAGCACTTTGGGAGGCCAAAGTGGGTGGATCACCTGAGGTCAGGAGTTCGAGACCAGCCTGGACAACATGGTGAATCCCCGTCTCTATTAAAAATACAAAAGTTAGCAGGGTGTGGTGGCACACGCCTGTAGTTCTAGCTACTTGGGAGGCTAAGGCAGGAGAATCACTTGAACCCGGGAGGCAGAGGTTACAGTGAGCCAAGATCATGCCACTGCACTCAGCCTGGGTGACAGAGTGAGACTCAGTCTCAAAACAAAACAAAACCAAATAGAAGCTTTCTCCCTTTTTACTCCGTTTTCCTAAGGATTGCAAGGTTGACCGTCTGCTGCAGTTTGTCCAAATCATTTCCCCTTCTCCCGCTGCCACCACCCAATTAGGAGATTCCATGCTGGGGAATTGGTTTCCCTTTCATTGGCCCTGCCTTCTGGCGGTTTGAGGAAGAACCTTCAGTTCTCCATGGATGGAGCTCATGGTCACCTGGATGCCTAAGATTGGGGAGTGAGAGGCTGGGGTCAGGGACCAGGATGTAATTAATTTCATCTGGGTCCTGGGGTACCTGAAGGGAGGACCAATGTGACTTGAAGCTCAGGGTTGGCAGAGGCATTTCTTTTTCTTTTTTTTTTTTTTTTTTTTCTGAGTTTCGCTCTTGTTGCCCAGGCTGGAGTGCAATGGTGTGATCTCAGCTCAATGCAACCTCCCCTCCCAGGTTCAAGCAATTCACCTGCCTCAGCCTTCCGAGTAGCTGGGAAAACAGGCATGCACCACCATGCCCAGCTAATTTTGTATTTTTAGTACAGATGGGGTTTCTCCACGTTGGTCAGGATGGTCTTGAACTCCCAACCACAGGTGATCCACCCGCCTCGGCCTCCCAAACTGCTGGGATTACAGGCGTGAGCCACCGCGCCTGGCTGGCAGAGACATTTCTAGATACCCCTTACCTTCTCTCCCATCTTCCTTATCTGGCAAACCTTTATCTGATGTATTGTTAATGTGGAGTAGCTTGAAGAATCCTCATTATCCAGGAGAAACTCCTTTCAAAGCGCACAGGAGAACCCTGCAGGTGGTACACTCCCAGAGACACCCCCGCAAAAAGGCCACTCTGCAAATCGGGCCCTTTAAGAATTAGTTGGTGAAGGCAGAGTTGTGGACAACGAGGCAGAGAGAAGAGAGACCCTCCCTACAGCTGCGGCGGGCACAGCCATCTGGAATTAGTTGCAGGCTAGTGTGTGTGTGTCCCAGTGACTCAGGAACGGCCACGTGCAGGATTAGGATCTTGCTGCGCAGGACCGAATGGGCTTACATGGAACCTAACTACAGAGCGCATCTACAACAGGATTTTAGCTTAGTTCAAACTCCCACTATGTATTTTGGGCTCACTCAGCCACATTGCCCACTAGAAGGCTCTGAGAGCAAAATGACTCAGTAGAAAGCATTTTTGCTAGCCTGAGCATTACCAAATCATAGCTTCTTGGGGTTAAAAGAGAGACTGAAACAAATATCTGTCGTACACAGTTGGGCAAAAAAGTCTTACATATCTTTTTTTTTTTCATACAGAGTCTTGCTGTTGTCACCCGGGCTGGAGGGCAGTGTCACGATCTTGGCTCACTGCAGCCTCCGCCTTCTAGGCTCCAGCAATTATTCTGCCTCAGCCTCCCGAGTAGCTAAGGTTGCAGGCACCTGCCACCACACTCAGCTAATTTTTGTATTTTTAGTAGACATGGGGTTTCACCATGTTGGCCAGGCTGGTCCCGAACTCCTGACCTCAGGTGATCCACCTGCCTCAGCCTCCCAAAATGCTGGGATTATAAGCATGAGCCACTGAGCCCAGCCTATCTTTTTTTTTTTTTTTTTTTTTTTTGAGATAATCTTGCTCTGTTGTCCAGGCCGGAGTGCAAGGGCATGATCTTGGCTCACTGCAACCTCTGCCTCCTGGGTTCAAGCGATTCTCCAGCCTCAGCCTCCCAAGTAGCTGAGACTATAGGCATGCACCAACACACCTGGCTAATTTCTTTGTATTTCTTAGGAGAGGCAGGATTTTGTCATGTTGGCCAGGCTGGTCTCAAACTCCTGACCTTAAGTGATCCGCCGACCTCAGCTTCCCAAAGTGCTGGGATTACCACACCCAGCCTACATACGTTATCTTTTTAATCCCCCAAAAAACCTGTGGGGAGGGTGATGATATATCATGCCAATTTTACAAATAAGAAAAGCAAGCTTCAGAGCAGTTTGGAATTGGTGTAAAATTATGCCACAGTAAGGGTCAGAGTTGGATGGAAGCCCAGGTCTCTCTGGCCAAGCCCACTCCACTCTCTGTGCTGGGTTCCATTCTCCCATGCCACACACACAAGTGTGTTTAGTATATTTCTTTCCTTTTCTTTTTTTGTTGAAGAGATTGTCTCTCTGTGCTGCCCAGGCTGGTCTCGAACTCCTCAGC
Source organism: Sapajus apella (assembly GCF_009761245.1). Taxonomy (NCBI): domain Eukaryota; kingdom Metazoa; phylum Chordata; class Mammalia; order Primates; family Cebidae; genus Sapajus; species Sapajus apella. Next base: position 74,855,647 of record NW_022436942.1, read on the forward strand.
ATAAGCGATCCTCCCACCTCAGCCTCCCAAAGTGTTGGGATTACAGGCGTGAGCCACTGTGCCTGGCCGTCTTAGTATATTTCTTAGTATATTCAGAGTTGCATAGCCATTCTCACAATCAATGCCAGAACGATTTCATTACCTCCCCAAAAGAAATCCCATATCCATTAGCAGTCACTCCCCATTTCCCCCAGTCCTTCAGCCCCCCGCAACCACTCATCTACCTTCTATCTCTACAGATGCATCTATATTCTGATTTGCCATTTCATGTAAGTGGGATCATAGATGATGTGGCCTTTGTGATTAGCTTCTTGTTTAGGATTTAGCATCACGCAGTCAAGGTTCGTCCATGTTGTAGCATGGATCAGCACTTCCTTCCTTCTTGTGGCTGAATAATATTGCACTGTATGGGCAGACCACGTTTAGTTTACGGCTGAATAATATTCCACTGTATGGGTAGAACACATTTAGTTTGTGGCTGAATAATATTCCACTGTACGGGTAGACCACATTTTGTTTGTGGCTGAATAATATTCCACTGTACGGGTAGACCACGTTTAGTTTGTGGCTGAATAATATTCCACTGTACGGGTAGATCACGTTTAGTTTACGGCTGAATAATATTCCATTGTACGGGTAGGCCACGTTTAGTTTATGGCTGAATAATATTCCACTGTACGGGTAGACCACGTTTTGTTTAAATATGCATCTGCTGATGAACATTTGAGTTATTTCTACTTTGTGGCTACTGGAATAGTGCTGTTGTGAACATTTGTGTACAGGTTTTTCTGTACATTTTAGAAGATCACATTTTTGGGCCTTTTGTTAAAGAGTGAAAGAAAAGTTATAAACGTGCTCTCATCGAACAGCATTACACATATTTATTGAAATGACTGAAGCATTTAGGGCAGGCTAAAGCAGCCGGGTGTGGTAAACAGAGAAGCGAGTCAAAGTCAGGGCCAGGTGTGGTGGCTCACACCTGTAATCCCAACACTTTAGGAGGCCAGGGTGGGTGGATTGTTTGAGCCCAGGAGTTCCAGACCAGCCTGGCCAACATGGTGAAATCCCATCTTTACTAAAAATATCAATATTAGCTAGGCACGGTGGTGTGTACCTGTAGTCCCAGCTACTTGGGGGACTGAGGCAGGAGGATCACTTAAACCTTAGGAGGTTAAGGCTGCAGTGAGCCATGATCATGTCACTGCACTCCAGCCTGGGTGACAGAATGAGACCCTGTCTCGAAAAAGCACCAAAAAAATCAGCATACAGAGTGATTGATCTTTTTGATTCATTCAATAAATACTTATTAAAATATCTCCTGAGCATAAGATAGTATACTGCGTACTGATGATTTCACTCCCTGGCTAGTCTATCATTCCTTTATTATTACTATTATTATATTATTTTGAGATAGAGATTTATTCTTTCCACCCAGGCTAGAGTGCAGTGGTATGATCTCTGCTCACTGCAACTTCTGCCTCCAGGTTCAAGCAATTCTCCTGCCTCAGCCTCCCAAGTAGTTGGGATTACAGGCGCCTGCTACCAGGCCTGGCTAATCTTTGTATTTTCAGGAGAGACAAGATTTTGCCATGTTGGCCAGGCTGGTCTCAAACTCCTGACCTCAAGTGATCCGCCCACCTTGGCCTCCCAAAGTGCTGGGATTACAGGCATGAGCCACCGAATCCGACCTATGATTCATTGAAAAATACAAAGCTGCTGCTGTTCTAGAAAACAATCAAAGATCCATCATTTGTCTTTTCAGGGCCTCGCTCCTCTCATCAGCAAGTGGGGACAGTACATCGACCCGGAGGCCTGGGAGAGGCAGGAACAGTGATGCATCAGAGAGAATTCTGAATTCGGGAGAATCAGAGACTTAGCAAATATAATACTGACAACATGACCATTGTGATACGAGAAGCTATTTGTAGCCACCGTCCTTTCCTCACCGAAGATAACGTATTGCATCCTACTCAGTGCTGACGTTTCTCAAGCACCAAGAGTTGCCCGTGGAACAAGAAGCACATAAACTCCCTTGCTTTGTAGAAAACAGATTCCGTTTTACAAGTGGTTTAATATTTAGACTCTAACTTCAAAGGTTGGGAAGACCCTTACAAAGCAACAGGAGGCGGCCAGAATGGAAAGAATCAGCCGGTGACTGGGAGGCGGAGGTTGCAGTGAGCTGAGATTGTGCCATTGCACTCCAGCCTGGGTGACAAAAGCAAGACTCCATCTCAAAAAACTGAATAAATAAATAAAGGAACGACAGGCTTGCCGAGCTCCCTTGGAGAAGCAACCCACGGCTAAATCGTAGGGTTGCTGGCATTGCATTTGCCCACATTTGCCAGCAGATGGCGACGCGATCCTGCAATGTTGCATTAGTGCAACCCCGGGCAATGAAAGGTCAGGGACAGGAGGCACTTGAAGCTGGCTACCTGGAGGCTTGCCAGCCTCATCTATTGCTTTGCAGAGGTTCAAACACCCCTAAATACATTTGTAAGGGAGGAACAGAGGAAGGTCAACCAATGCCGTGTTTAAAACAGCTACAAGGATCAGATGAAACTTGCGATTGGCTTGAGCTTGAATTCCAGATAATCCCTGGAATAAAGACATGAAGGTGAGAGTTAAAACAAAGAACTTGATACAAATTAGGGTCAAACAATGATCCCTTTATGGCACATCCATTCCAAGGAACATCCAGTCATTACAAAATGGTAGGCCGGGCGTGGTGGCTCAAGCCTGTAATCCTAGCACTTTGAGAGGCCCAGGCAGGCAGATCACTTGAGGCCAGAAGTTTAAGACCAGCCTGGCCAACATGGCAAAACCCCATCTTTACTAAAAATACAAAAATTTAGCCTGGCGTGGTGGCACATGCTTGTAATCCCAGCTACTTGGGAGTCAGGCAGGGAGAGCTGCTTAAACCCAGGAGGGAGAGGTGGCAGTGAGCTGAGATTGCATCACTGCACTCCAGCCTGGGTGACAGAGATTCCGTCTCAAAAAAAAAAAAAACAAGAACAACAAAACAAAAAACACCAGTGGTATTAGATATGACACCAAAAACACAATCAACAAAAGAAAAATTAGACAAATTCAGCCGGGCTCAGTGGCTCCCACCTATAATCCCAGCATTTTGAGAAGCCGAGGCAGGTGGATCACTTGAGACCAGGAGTTCAAGACCAGTCTGGTCAAGATGGTGAAACTTCGTCTTTACTTAAAAGTACAAAAATTAGCCGGGCATAGCGGTAAGCACCTGTAATCCCAGCTACTCAAAAGGCTGAGGCAGAAGAATTGCTTGAGCCCGAGAGGCAGAGGTTGCAGTGAGCCAAGACCACACCACTGCCCTCCAGCCTGAGTGACAGAGTGAGAATCTGTATCAAAAAAAAAAAAAAAAAAAAAAAAGAAAAGAAAAATTAGACAAATTGAACTTCATCAAAACAAAACTTCTATGCTTCCAAGAACACCACCAAAAAAGTGAAAAAACAAACCACAGAAAGGGAGAAAATATTTGCAAATCTGATCTAGAATATATAAAGAATTCTAACAACTCAAAAATGAAAAGCCATAAAAGCTAATTTTAAAATGGGCAAAGGATTTGGATACATATCTCTCCAGAGAAGATATACAAATGGCCAATAAGCACATGAAAAGATGTTCAGCATCATCAGCCATCAGAGACGTGCAAGGCGAAACCGTCCCGCGATAGACCCCCACTGCACATCCGCGAGGATGGCTGTGATCTTCAAAAGCAGACAATGACAGGTGTTGGCAAGGGCATGATGAGAAGTTGGAATCCTTGTACATTGTGGGTGGAATTGCAGAATGGTAGAGCTGCTTTGGCAAACAGTCCAGTAGTTCCTCAAAAGGGGAAACACTGATGGAATTTGACCCAGCAATTCCACTCTTCCGTATGCCCAAGAAAACTGGAAACATATGTCCACGAAAAACTTGGACATGAATTTTAAAGCAGCATTATGGGCCTGGTGCAGTGGCTCATGCTTGTACATCTAGCACTTTGGGAGGCCAAGACAGGCAGATCACTTGAGCTCAGGAGTTTGAGACCAGCCTGGCCAACATGGCGAAACCCTGTCTCTCTGTGTACTAAAAGAAATACTAAAATTAGCCAGGTGTGATGGCACATGCCTGTAATCCCAGCTACTTGGGAGGCTGAGGCAGGAGATCACTTGAACCCAGGAGGCAGAGATTGCAGTGAGCCGAGATCGTGCTACTGCACTCCAGCCTGGGCAACAGGGCGAGACTAGCCCATTATTCATGAAAGCCAAAAGCAGAAACAACCCAGATGTCCAACAACAGATGAATATTTTAACAAAATGTGGTATAGCCACACAATGGAATACTATTAGGTCACGAAAAAGGACGGGGTACTGATCCATGCTACAACATGATTGAACCTGAAAACATCATTTTAGATGAAGGAAGCCAGACATAAAACACTCTACTAAAAAGACCCTGTCTCTACTAAAAATACAAAAATTAGCCAGGCATGGTGGCACGTGCCTTTAGTCCCAGCTACTTGGGAGGCTGAGGTGGGAGAATCGTTTGAACACAGGAGGTGGAAGTTGCAGGCAGCCGAGATTGTGCCATTGCACTCCAGCCTGGATGACAGAGCAGGACTCCATCTCAAAAATAAATAAATAAATAAAATTGATGGTGGTAACAGTTACACAACTCTGGGGATAAAGTCATTGGCTCATATACTTCAAATGAGTGAACTGTAAGGTAAGTAAATTATATTTCAATAAAGCTGTTACCAAAAAAAAAAAAAATCAAAGGCTAGACTATTTAACATGGAAAACCATTCCTATTACATTGTCAGGTGAAGGACAGAGTGAGTAGAGCCCAGGGCAGCTGGGTCCCATAGCTCCCCGTGAATGACGGCCCCTGAGCTGCGGAATGAAATGTGGGATTTCACCCTCTCCGTGGGTCCACGCATTCTTGGTAGAAGCTGACCCTGGCTGCCCAAGTCCACAGTGGCGTGCAACTTGCTTTGTCTCCCCTTCAAAGCCCCATTTAAGAGCTACCTGGGCCAGGTGTGCTGGCTTATGTCTGTAATCCCAGCACTTTGGGAGGCCAGGGCGGGCGGATCACCTGAGGTCGGGGGTTGGAGACCAGCCTGACCAACATGGAAAAACCCCGTCTCTACTAAAAATACAAAATTAGCCAGGCATGGTGACGCATGTCTATAATCCCAGCTACTCGGGAGGCTGAGGCAGGAGAATCGCTTGAACCCAGGAGGCGGAGGTTGTGGTGAGCTAAAATCGCGCCACTGCACTCCAGCCTGAGCAACAAGAGCCGAACGCTGTCTCAAAAGAAAAAAAAAGAGATATTTGGTTACACAATGGTAAAATATAATGGAATTCCAATTTTGTTTCTATTAAATATATTAATTAAGTATATGTGTGCATGAGAATGGATACACACCAAAGAATAATAGTGGTTGTCTACAGGTAGAAACGTATGGAGCTTCTGTTTTCTCCTTCATATTTGTATTCATATTTGTATTGCTCTAATTTTCTATAATGCAATGTATTAATTTGCAATTTGAAAAAATATATATATATATATGTATGTATGTTAAAACTTATCTATAATCCCAACACTTTGGGAAGCCAAGGTGGGCGAATTGCTTGAGTCCAGGAGTTCAAAACCAGTTTGAGCAACGTGGCAAAGCCCTGTCTCTACAAAATTACAAAAAATTAGCCAGGCATGGTGGTAGTCCCAGATACTCAGGAGGCTGAGGTAGGAGGACTGCTTGAGCCCAGGAGGTTGAGGCTGCAGTGAACAGCAATCATGCCAGTGCACTCTGGGTGACAGAGTCAGATCCTGTCTTAAATAAATAAACAGATAAAAATAAAAACATATTTTATTCTGTAAATGTTCTCTGCCTGCCTCACTCACATAGTAACACTCCTTTTTCCTTTTCCATTTATAATCCTGTATAACAGGTAGTGGCATAATTGCTTATCTTCTCCAACAGACCTCTGAAGGCAGATATCATTCCTAATTTATCCTTCCATCCAAAACCCAGAAATGCCTGCCTTTGATATGCTAAGTGGGCATAGCATGCATTACCAAATACTAAGCAGTATCTTCTGTGTGAAGCCTACATGAAAATTTTATCAAGACTTTGTACCCTTTGAGGAGACAGTAATATGATCCCTTCAATGCTTTGCATTATTATGAGGGATTATTTCCCTTTTTGCCCTTGCTGCCAGGGAGCTTACTTGCATGAACTGTGTGGCTGTCTTATAGTTGCACATCTGATTCTAACTTTAGTCCTTGAGTCTAACGTGTGGCATTTCCTCAACTCTTTTTTGAAAAGAAACAAACTACAATCAGTGTAGCTCTGTGAATGAGATAGGAATAAATAAATCGTGGCTATGCTGTTGAGGATAAATATTTTCTTCGGAAATCCAAAGTGGTATTTTATCCTAAGAGGGATGGTAGCATCAACATCTAAGGGTGCTTAGGCACTATGTGTCTAGAACCAGAGGCTTGGAGTCACTCAATTTTAAGCTCCAGAAGGGATGAACCAGCTTCCAGTTCTGTATCTTCCCAAGCACCTACACAGAGCTGGACGAGCCATAAGCACCCTTTAAATATCTGCTGAATGAATGCTCAGGGCCCAGAATTCCATGTCCTTGCTATGCAAGGCGTCACAAAGTTGAACCAGGGTTTCTCAGCCTAAGCACTTCTAATACTTGGGCTAGTCAGTTCTTTGTTGTGGGCAGGCTGTCCTGGGTGCTGCGGGATGTTGAGAAACGTCCTCGTCTTGCACCCTCCAGATGCCAGTAGCACCCCTGCACATACGCTTTTTTTTTTTTTTTTGAGATGGAGTTTCGCTCTTGTTGCCCAGGCTAGAGTGCAATGGCGCAATTTTGGCTCACCGCAACCTCCGTCTCCCAGGTTCAAGAGAGTCTCCTGCCTCAGCCTCCCGAGTAGCTGGGATTATAGGCATGTGCCACCCCGCCTGGCTAATTTTGTATTTTTAGTAGAGACGAGGTTTTTCCATGTTGGTCAGGCTGGTCTTGAACTCCCAACCTCAGGTGATCTGCCCACCTCAGCCTCCCAAAGTGCTGGGATTACAGGCATGAGCCACCGCACCTGGCCAACTTATGCTTTTTGACAATCAAAAATGTCTTCAAACGTTGCCAAGTATCTCCTGGGGACAAAATCTCCCTCTGGTTAAACAGCACGGGTTTTTGCCAGGTGTGGTGGCAGGGGCCTGTAGTCCCGGCTACTCGGGAGGCTGAGGCGGGAGGATCACCTGAGACCAGGGATTGGAGACCAGCCTGGGCAACATAGCAAGACCCCATCTCTACAAAAAAAATTAAAGATTAGTCAGACATGGTGTCTCATGCAGGTAGTCCCAGCTACTCAGGAGGTTGAGGTGGGAGGATCACTTGAGCCCAGGAGTTCGAGGCTGCAGTGAACAGTGACTATGCCACTGTACTCCAGCCTGGGCCACAGAGCAAAACTTTGTCTCAAAAAACAAAGAAGCAAAAACAACAACAAAATGTCTTCAAACATTGTTTGAAGTGAATGGTGTAATATCTCCCGCTGGTTAAACAGCGCTGGCTTCAATCAACATCTTCCAGCTCTAGAATACCAGGGTTGGAAGGACCCCATGCGTTATCCTGGGTACATCCTTTCACAATGCGCCAGTGGGCCCAGAAAGGAGACACACTGAGCACAGCCCCTGCCAAGAGGAAACGATGAGGGGATGATCCAAACATGCCAAGGCAACGTGCTGCCCCTGACCCTGCTGGCACCTTGAGAGCTCCAGAGTTACTCAGATTGGCGTCTGCAGGCGGCTCCTGATGTCATGGTGTAACCTTGTGCTCAAATTAGCTCACTTGAGCCTAGGAGTCCGAGACCAGCCTGAGCAACATAGCGAGACCCTCCCATCTCTACTAAAAATTTTACATTAGCTAAGTGTAATGGTGTGTTCCTGTAGTCCCAGTGCACTCCAGCCTGGGCAACACAGCAAGACCCTCTCCCTCTCTTTCTCTCTCTCTCTCTCTTTCTCTCTCTCTCTCTCTCTCACACACACACACACACACACACATGCAGAGAGAGAGAGAAAATGCAGGTCTCAGAAGATGGGGATGAGATGTTGCACAGGCAGAGTGGCACATGGTGAGTGCTTCATAAATGTTTTTCTTTGTCTGGGTATGAATGGTTAAGAGGCCTAACCCACATTTTGCATTGGTGGAGGGTGCAGGAAGAAGACAGGGGTAGCCAGGGGTATTTGTTTAGGCCGTGGGTCTCCTCAGCACTAGCAGCATGCCTACCGCCCTCTTCTGCAAGGGCTACTTTCCTGAGTCCCTGTTCACAAAATTGCCAGGACCCGGGAAAGAGTCCTGATTTGTCATCGCCACCAGATGGTTCTCCATCTATAGAAACAGCTTCATTGTTTTCAGGAGAGAGAGCTCCACGCAGGCACGGGGCCCATCATCTTTAGACAAGGATCACACTGAGGACAGAAAACCTATGGCATTGGTGCCACCAAGTGGCACAGAAAGCAACTGTAGGTGTCTGTGCACCCGCACTGCCTTGTGCTCCACTTTCCGTCTCTCCATCTTCTTCTCCTTCCCTCGAAATCACACCCGCAAGGGTCATTTGACTACACTGCAGTCCTTCGAGATCTGAAAGGGCTGCAGTGAGAAGAAAGGGCTTTACGATCACATCTGACTCGGCTCTGTCGTTCCTCCCCGTGCTAAATCAGGTCAATGAGCTGATTTGTGTCAAATAAATTAGCCCAGCCGGCTTCTAAGCTGCTCCAAGCCTATCTGTCTCGGGCTTCCAGGTTGGCATTTAGCAGGCTGCAGGCACAGCCCAGGCAGGCACGGATGCCACGGACGGAGCTCGAGGAGCACGCCCTGAAGTGCTGCCCAGACGCAAACCTTCCAGGAAAAACTGAGGCCGGCACGTGCCTAGGGAAGAGAGCACAGCGGATTCCGGCTCCAGACATCCGGCTGCAGATGCCACGGAGGGTTTAGGATCGTCTTTACAAACTGAAGTCCTTCGTACCCTTGAAAACCACCATGTAGACCAGCAGCTTGACAGGGCAGAGCTGGTGCTGAGGGACATGTGTACCGCCTTGAGCTCAAATAATCTTACACCACCAGGTAGCCAGTAAGACAGTCCACGGATCCTTCCCCAGCCTTTTTATGTTTTGCATTTCTGCATTTAGCGATTCACTAAAATAAATGACGGGCTCAGGAGATCTGGAGTGCTGTTTTCCCGATCTGTCTCTCTCGGCTCCCTCAGGAAAGTCGGAGTCACGTGGAGAGATGCCCTGCCATGACAGGCTCCTTCAGCATCCCTAATGCAGGTCAACTCCGGCCTCGGCAAATGCCTGTAATTTATTTGTGCGGAACAAAAAGACTTCTTTCCCCACTGCATACAATCAGACAAGGGAAAACCAGGCAGCAGGGCAAAGCTAAACTCCTGTGCAATTATGAGAGGGTTTTAACCTCTAACTGGGCTTCAATCTCCCAGGCAGGATGATAGAAGTGGAAAGTGCCCTTCTCTGCTCTGCAAATGAATTCGCCATCATTGGATTAAATCAATCCAACAGGAGCCAATTATTTTAAAATAATATGGACAGCAGGGTCCTACCTTTATTTACATACAAATACAAAATCCACATTTATATACAAAATACAGGCAAAACTCTCCAACGGAACTTTAATTAGTGGTTATCTTTAGGGGCTGGGAATCTAATTTGGCACAATTTAATTTCTTTGTAAGTTCGTACGTTTTAAGGTTTCTGCCTGGTAATCACAAAAGCAGGGAAAGGAAAACCTTTTACTGAGCAATGCCTGTAGAAGCCCTGCTTGGGAGATCCAAGATGCTCTGTGTATCTCAGGTTAAGCACACCTAAATAATTCAGCAGTGCATTAAGGCTCAGAAACGTAGCACAGTTCTGTGCTTCTCTGCCAAAAGGCAGCTATTTTTATGACAGAAAACACAGCAGCTGTTTTCACAGGTGCAGGGCAGTAATACATGGGAAGTTGGTCCCAGCAGAGAAGGATATGGTGTCTCTTTAAAATTGGAGGAGGAAGAGGCAGAAAATGGTGAGCCCCAGTTGAAATCTGCAAGAGGGAAGGAGGAAGCCCAGGGCTGGGGAAAAACAGGCACCAGATGGCTGGGCTACATTTGCCCTGTGAAAGTCAAAGCCTGGGACCTAGCTGTGGGGAGACATGGGCTCTGGTCTTGCTTTAACAGGCGGGGGACTTTTCTTGTCACAAAAATTGGAATCTGGATCTGCAAGATAAGCTAGCAATCACCCTTAATTGACAAATGAGGAAACCAAAGCCGGAGAGGTTAATTTACTCAAGGTCATTAAGATCAGTGCTCTCATCAATAAAATTAGGATACTACTCACATACTTCATACCGATTTTGTTGCCGAAGTATTGGAAACATCCCCTAGACTATATAATGTCATCACATTTACTATTCAAATTAGCATCAACTGGTCAAATATTTATTCAGCTAGTAACTTACTGAACATTGCCATCTTGACAACATCCCTGAATACAACTTAATACAATGCCCCAATCCCCATAGGACAAGACAACACTCTCTCTCTCTCTCCTCACTCGCTCTCTCTCTCTCTCTCTCTTCCTTAGGAATAGAGATGTGACCAACATAGCCTGGAATCTCGAATGAGTGATAATGATTTCTCATTTAGCCAATGCTCACCCCCCGACCCGCCCACGGCCCAGGCTGGAGAGCAGTGGTGCAATCACGGCTCACTGCAGCCTCCACTTCCTGGGCTCAAGCCATCCTTCCACCTCAGCTTCTTGAGTAGCTGTGACTACAGGCATACACTGTCATGTCTGACTACTTTTTAGAATTTCTTTGGTAGAGATGGGGGTCTCCCTATGTTGCCCAGGCTGGTCTCAAACTCTGGGCTCAAGCAATCCTCCCATCTTGACCTCCCAAAGTACTGGGATTACAGGTGTGAGCCAACACATCCAGCTGCCAACATCACTTTTGATTTTGGGATAATCTGGGTGTGCAGTGATCAGAAGCTTAAATACCCCACATTGCATTAAGAAAAAAACATGAATTTCAAGATTCCAAGAATTAACTCCCCTATCAAAAACTCTGGAAGTGCTAATAAACCACACATTTCTAGTAGTGATGTCTTGGTCCCTCTGGTCTCATAGAATGTGCAGTCCTGAGAAAATATACACCTGGAGTCTTGGTAAAATATTTGAATATTTAACTGCTTTGCTCATGGGTTGTAACTGGCAAGTGGTTTTCTTCACTACAGTATTAAAGGCTGCACTTCGATTTTACAGACAGTCCAGCAGTTCAACTCCAACATCAAGAACTAATTGAGTCATACCTAGGCAGGTCACTGAGGAGGTTCTGGAGAGTTGGTCTCTATACTCATCACCACTTGGCTCCCAGCTCAGGTGCAGACCAGCGTCAACCACTTCCTCCACTTTGCTCTGTGACAGCGGACTGGATAAGGCATGTCGCAGATACATGCTCAAAGCAGGAATGCCTCTATACAAAACAGCCCTCACGCAGTGAGCACATGCAAAAGGTCGCACGCTGGAAGAGCCTTGCCCAAAAAGCAACAGACTAACACGCCAGAGGTGGGGAAAGCTTCTCACAGCCCCACTGTCTTCTTTGTTTTTATTGCTCCTATTCACTTATGTGATACCTTTTTCATAGAAGAACTAGTTTTCTAAATAGAATCTGTAATAACAGGCCCACATTTCTTCCCCAACCCCTACCTCCGAAGTCACTCCATTCAAAGAACTGCTGGCGAGGTGCTGGGGAGAGCCAGTCTGTCTTGGAGGGGAAGTGTGTCTACCCCTCCAGATCCTCCTGCAGACAGGAGGGTGTCTGCATCTGGTGGAGTCCAGGAGTGTGGTGAGGACGCAGTGGCGAAGTAATAATGCCATTCCTGAAGGCAGCTCTGGGTTGGTAGAGATCTGTGAGGAAGTAACGTGTCCTGTGGGGATTTCAGGGTAATTTAATCAGCAGCACTTCAGCATGGCAGAAAGCAAGGGCAGGGAAATAATGAAGTCAGCACTCAGCTTGAAGTCAGCACTCAGCTACCAGGAGCTCCTCTGTTCCACCTAAGAGGGAGCGATGACCCGAGAGCAGGGCCTCCTTACCTCCACCCAGCTCACACTTCCAGCCAGGTCATTCTGTGTCACAAGGCTGTCCTGGGCACTGTGAGACGTTGGGCGCCATCCCTGGCCTCCCTCCACTCGTGCCTACAGCACTGCCCTCTTCCCCAGCCGTGACAAAAATGTCTCCAGACATTCCCAAATGTTCCCTGGGGGGCAAAATTACCCCTGGTTGAACACCACTGCCCTAGACCAATGGGAAAAGTCAGTTTGTGAATATGTGAGCTACTTGCTTCTAACACAGAACTGAAAAAAAAAGGGAAGGGGACAAAGGCTGCTTTCATTTAAAAATGTACTGTAGTAATCAGTAGGAAACAGAAACAACACTGGCTAGGTCACGAGTAGACATTTCACCATATGTACATAATAAATGACCAATGAAAACAGGGCATGGGGCTCATTCTGCTAGAAATTAAATAAATTCAAACGAGAACACTGAGATCCATTACCAAAATGTTTAAAAATAATAACACACGGTTATCAGGGGTAGGCCAAAAATGGACACTCCCATCCACACCAGATGAATATAAATTGGTGAAAATAGTTCAGATAAACATACAAGCATGCATGTGAAAGTATTTATCATCAATGCATTATTTGTAGTAGCAAAAACAACAAGCAGCCTTGGAAACCAGTTAATGTCCTCAGCAGGGAATTAATAATATTATTGTATATCCATGAAATTGACACCATGTGGCCATGCAAATATATTACATAGGCCTCTATGTAACATAGAATATTCATTAGAGAATTGTTTTCCTAAAGAGGACAAAGTGCTTTCATTTTTGCCTACAAAATGGGGAAGGGTCTGGCATGGTGGCTCACGCCTGTAATCCCAATACCTTGAGAAGCTGAGGCGGGTGGATCACAAGGTCAGGAGTTTGAGACCAGCCTGACCAACATGGTGAAACCTCATCTCTACTAAAAATACAAAAATTAGCTGGGTGTGGTGGCACATGTCTGTAATCCCAGCTACTCAGGAGGCTGAGGCAGGAGAATTGCCTGAACCTGGGAGGCGGGGGTTGCAGTGAGCCAAGATCCCACCACTGCACTCCAGCCTGGGCAAGAGAGTGAGACTTCGTCTCAAAAAAAAAAAAAAAAAAAGAAAAAAGAAAAGAAAGAAGAAAGAAAGAAAAGAGAGAGAGAGAAAGAAAGAAAGAGAGAGAGAAAGAAAGAAAGAAAGAAAGGGAGGGAGGGAGGGAATGGGGGAAGACAAAAATGGGTGGCACTTATCTCTAGGTTGTGTGATTTTAGGTTATCATGAGTTTCTTCCTTACATGTTTCTGAATTATCTGGAATTTCTTACCTTTGGCATGAGTTCTTCTTAAAAATAATAACATGAGGTCTGGCCTGGTGGCTCACGCCTGTAATCTCAGCACTTTGAGAGGCCAAGGTGGGAGGATTACCTGAGGTCAAGAGTTCAAGACCAGCCTGGCCAGCATGGTGAAACCCTGTCTCTACTAAAAATACAAAAAATTATCTGGGTGCAGTGGGGCGTGCCTGTAATCCCAGCTACTTTGGAGGCTGAGGCAGGAGAATCACTTGAACCCGGGAGGCGGAGGTTGTGGCAAGCCAAGATCACATCACTGCACTCCAGCCTGGATGACAGAGTGAGATTTCATCTCAAAAAAGAAACAACAACAACAAAAAAACAGTACAATACTAACAAGAGCTCTGTAATCCCTACCCTTCCAACCCCAGGAGTCCATCCAGCCCTGTGGAGCCTACCCCCAATTGCCCCTGCTGTTGCTCCCCGCTGAGTTGCAGACATTGACTTCTTGCCAGCATCAGGCTTTGCTCACATCAACACCTCACAGTGATCCTTAGAGGCAGATGCTGTGATCCCATTTCACAGGTAAAGGGCTTGAGACGCAGAGGAGGAAGACTGCCTCAGGCCACGCCGCTAGTAAGTGGCAGTTCCCAACTACAGAGTCCCAAAAGAATTCTGTCCTACCTATGAAAAGTATATCCAGGCCAGGTGCCGTGGCTCAAGCCTGTAATCCCAGCACTTTGGGAGGCCGAGGCAGGCGGATCACGTGGCCAAGAGATCGAGACCGTCCTGGCCAACATGGTGAAAACCTGTCTCTACTAAAAATACAAAAATTAGCTGGGTGTGGTGGCGCGCACCTGTAGTCCCAGCTACTTGGGAGGCTGAGGCAGGAGAATTGCTTGAACCCGGGAGGCGGAGGTTGCAGTGAGCCAAGATTGTGCCCCTAGCTGATTGAAGTACTGCACTCCAGCCTTGAGCCTGGCGACAAAAAGGAGACCCTCTTTCAAAAAAAAAAAAAAAAAAAGAAAAGAAAAGTATATCCAATAAGCAGTACCTCCCTGCATTTACAATTTATCTACAGATCCCAAGGGATCGGAAAAGCTGCACTCAGAAACTTACAAATTGTGCAACTGCTCCCCACAGTTCCTGTGGGGCAAATGCCAACTGAGGCGTCTCTAGGAGGCCCCAGTCAGGCTTGGGGACATGCTGAGAGGTGACAGCACTGCTCTCAAGTCCTATCCTCTGCAAAAGCTGTGGAGTTCACCCATCAGTAACAGCTCCAGGCTGGGTGCGGTGGCTCACGCCTATAATCCTGGAACTTTGGGAGGCTGACGTAGGCAGATCACCTGAGGTCAGGAGTTTGTGACCAGCCTGGCCAATATGGTGAAACCCTGTCTCTACTAAAAATACAAAACCTTAGCTGGGTGTGGTGGTGCATGCCTGTGATCCCAGCTATTTGGGAGGCTGAGGCAGGAGAATCGCTTGAACCCAGGAGGTGGAGGTTGCAGTGAGCCGAGATTGTGCTGCTGCACTCCAGCCTGGGCGACAGAACGAGACTCCATCTCAAAAAAAAACCAGCTCTAGCATGGCCAGGTCCCAGGCCCCATGTAAGGTGTTTCGCTCCCTCCTTTGTCCTTGCTGTTCTCAGAGCCCTCTTCACAGTCTCTTGTGTGTTTCTTTCCATTAGGACCAATCTTTACAACTCCAGCAAGAAGCACAGCAAATAAGATGCAGAGCTGGGGGAGATGTGCTGTATGACTCAATTCCCTTCAGCCTAAAATACTCACTTATTAATAACATTTTTCTTTTTTTTTTTTTTCCTTTTTTTGAGACGGAGTCTCCCAACTACAGGCGCACACCCCCACACCCGGCTAGTTTTTGTATTTTTAGTAGAGACGGGGTTTCACCATATTGGTCAGGCTGGTCTTGAACTCCTACCTTCAGGTGATCCGCCCGCCTCAGCCTCCCAAAGTGCTGGGATTACAGGCGTGAGCCACTGCACCAGGTCAATAACATTTTTTTCTAAAGGTGTTTTCATCCCTTTTGTGATCTTCTAAACTCCCAACGTGTTATTTCACACTTTGTTGGGCTCTGGGCAAACAAAACTTAGACAAGGTCCCTGATTCTAGAAACCCTCGGTCGAGGGAATCAGAAACAAACCAGAGTGGAGGGCAGGGAAGGGTCCTAGGCTGGGAGCAGCGAGCCTGGAGCACGTGCCAGGTGCTCTGCAGCCCGGCTTCATTACAGAGGCTCAAGCGCTGTGAATTTCCAAAAACAGTGAACATACCCGTAGCTGACTGAAGTACAAAAACATATTCCACAGCCAGATGAAAATGACCTTTGGATCCTCCCCCTAATTTGGGTGTTTATACCACCTCATCCCTCTTTTGGCCTGGACAATTGAAACATATCTGCTCCCAGGGGAGATGCCCATGGTGAGTCAGGACGGAGCTGGCAAGAGACAGTGGGAAGAGGACTGGACCTAGAGTCAGAGACGAAGTTCTTGTTTGGGATCTGTCACTAAATCTCAGTGGAGACCCGGGAAGTCACTTTACCTCTCACTATTTCGTCATCCACAAAGTGGAAATACAAGAAAGCTTAATTCTCCATCGTAAGGTTGGAGTTCCTGTTTGTGAAAGCGCTGGAAATGTAAAATGCACTCTTCAAGTACAAAGTCAGGGAGGATCTGTAAATAGGCACAGGCTGCCCTTTAGTATAAACTGTTCATATGAAATCTACATGATGTTGCTCAAGAGTTAAAATAAGCTCAAAGGAGAGGGTGATACCAATGTCAACCAAGGGAAGACAGACACTGAAATTCCAAACTGAGTTACCAGAAAAAACTCAGTTTTTTTCTGGATGGATGAAATATGTAGACAAGCCACAATCCTGTCACGTCAGAGTTTGATTTAGTCCTGCTGGACTCTGAAAAGTCCAATGCAAATGGAATAGATTTCTTGGGATCTAATATTTTAAAAACTGCCTGACCAGCGTACCCTCTAAGAAAACCTATTTAAAGGAGGCAAATAATTTTGGGAGATGAGTATAAGAGGTAGTAGGAGGAAGTTAAGGAAAACCACCACTACATATTGCAGAAACGTACTGGATGGCGAATACGGCCCAAAGCAAAAGCTCCACTGAGGAAAACGTTGAATACTGGCCATAGAATTAGCACCTTGCTCCCAGGTCAATAATTTGAACCAAAAAACATTACAAAGCCCTTGCTCAATCCTGAGGTTTGTGAAGGAATATAGGAGAGTTGTATGTTAATATGCCTCCTGAAGTCAAAGAGCAGTACTATTCAAAGAGCATGATGTCTTGATCTTAGGATCAAATATTCTAGACCTTGAGCTGGAGAATCTGTGTTACAGTAGGAAAAATGGGGTGTGCTTTACGCCGGTGTATTCAGGACGCACCAGCAACCCACATGTGCGGCATTCTCTAAGTCAGAATGACCCTCATCTCCCACTGAGGGCTGTGCTCTTCTCTTGCAGTGCTCTGATAGGAAGTTGAGTTTCTTCTTCTTTACAGATCATAGGGAAACCAAACATTTGTACCTGTTACACCCCGAAGCTGAAAGCAATAAAGAATAAACACACACCTGCGAGGTGAGTCTGTTTAGGGATTGCCTCAACACTAGGTGTCTATTGACAGAACGGGAGGAGGAGCCTCTGACCCTCCTGAGGCTCCCCCTGAGCAGCCCACAGTTAATTTTAAATGGCAAAAGAAATGAGAACAAATTCCTCCAGGATAAGAAATTAGATTTCTGCTAAAACAGTGCTCTCCATAGGGTATATGAGCACATTCAACTGCCACTAGAAAAGAACCTGAGGGCAGGCACACAGTACCCACTGCTAGAAATCCTGCAGTTAGATTAGAAAGGAAGAGTGAGTTTTCAGATAATTTTAGACATTAGGATATGGCTAACAGGTCATGTTCAGGGCCTATGCTTGATACTGTCAAAATACAAACAAAAATAACTGCCTAGAGAAAACACCCATGTCCTAAAAGACAAAATGCTTTATCTGGGTGAAAGAATGATTTAAATCCTGAAAGCTGAGAACATAGACCAACAACAAAAATAATTTCCTTGAACATATTCCACTAGAATGGCAAGGCATCTTCCTACATAAAACATTAGAATTTTCCCATTGCTCCAAAGGAATCCAATAAATAATTTTACAGTGAAAGGGCCTGGATCGAAACTGGAGGTGACACCGGCCCTTGACGAACACAAGTCACAGGTCCCTGTGCAGGTCCCAGGGCTGAGTCACCCAAGAACTTCGACACCACCACGAGCCCAGCCTGTGGTTTCATCTTTCCCGAACGGGACGGGCTGGAGGGTCCAAGCCGCTATGCAGAAGAGTTCCATCTGGTAAGCCCGGTGGTAAGCAAAGCCAAGGATGACAACACGAGATGTGGTCAAAGCCAAGGTTTCCTTGCCCTGCCTTTGTCTTCTTCCCACAGCCTGGTCCCAACTGCCAAAGCTGGGCCCCAGGAGGCGAGTTCTTCAGCGGGGCCTCCTCACCCGGGCTGGACCAAGTCCGCTGCACCCGTCATGCAGGGAAGAGCTCGGGCGGGCTTTCTCCATAGCAATACTTTGCTATAGGATCCCGGTAGGTGTTCTCATGCTGCACGCTCTGTTGGCAAAAGGAAGATAAGTGCGTAGTGAGAGCGAGCACAGCTTCACCTACCTCCCTCTCGGAAGAGTGAGAGTCAATCAGGACTGTCAGACTCTCCCTGCAGGAGGCTGGCCCAGTCCATCTCCAAATGTCACTAAAGGCTCCAAGGCACTTTCTGGAACAAAGAAGAATGTTCAACCCAGAATGCCAACGAACTACATGAACATGGACATAACAGCACTGTGGGGTTGTTTCTTTTTATGTATACTAGTGAGTTTTTTAAATAACTTGGCTGTGACCTGGCTACTTGAGACAACTACTTTTTCTCAAATTACCTGAAACAGACTAAGATCCTGATGGGTGTTTTGTGCCTGATCCTGTGCTTCAGACATTCAGTTCCTGGTAAGGAACCCGGCAGAGACACTAAGGAGATGCACTTTAAATTGCTTTCATAAAGCTGATGTACCTAAAAATTTGGTGCATGAGCCAAAACCTACAATACGATGCAAGCCTCATTTGGCTAAGCAAATTGGAAGTGTGAGTTAAAGCAGACAATCATTCCTGATGGCTGATTTTTCAGCAATTTGTTTTCATACAAGCAACTTGAGCTTTTGGCTAGTCTGGAATTCATTAATTAGTCCAAGACCAATGCTAAGCAACAAACTTGTAAATATTCATCCAATTTAACAGACATATAGCCAAATCTTCTCTTTCTTGGGATACTTTTATCAAAACAAATCAAATGGCAACTGGGAAATCTTTTTATGGTGAAAAGACCAGGTCCGAAAGTACAGGAGCTTCGCTGAAGACTGGAAATAATTCTTGGGTTTTATCAGTGAAGGAAAGAAAATACTTCGCCTTTTCTAGCGTTTCTCAGAATGAGAGAGAATCTGAATCAAAATGAGTCATGTGTTCAGCCTTCCTCCTCATTTCTTTTAAAGCTCATTCATGTGGAAAGCTCTTCAAGCAAAACAAGACCATCAGGAATTTCTTAATGTTTTCAAATGCTCATTATAATCCCTGAAACATTTACCCAATGATACTGAATGCTCGCAGAACAAACCGGAGACATGAGAAGGGACATAAAATCAAAAGGTGGACTACAGAAATCTGGCAAAGGGTACAAGAGCTTTGGAGAATGACAAATGAGTCCATTATCTCAGACGAAGCCAGTAAAATCTTAGCGACACCATGAATAGGAGCCAGAAGAAGTGTGCGCTATAATAAACACGTCTGGTGATTTTACAAAGAGAGCTCCACAACTGCCCAATCACAATAGCTGAGAGCCAAGGAGACAGTGATGAAAAGGCAAAAGACTTTCAGATGCTTTCGGCAGCAGGTGCAATAATATTTAATGCCCAAAGAGCGAAGCATTTAATGACAGCACGCTAATTCGTATTGAGAGCCTGACAGCCTACAGATTTATTCATGTATTTTTAAACATTCACCTGCCTCATCCCCTTGAATCCTAAAATAAACAATGACTCCATCCCAGAACAAATTGCTACTTACTCTAAACGAGTGGTTACTGGAAAGCCTTGGTCAAATTTCAAAGACAGGGAGGAGGACCCTCTCTTGGGAGCTGGACTATTAGGACTCTACCAGGCTTAAAAATAATTTTAAGCTTCCATTTAAAGAGCAAATGTACCCACCAGATAGGAGAGATGCAAGTTGATTAGACCCTGATTTCATATAAATGCTTCACTTCCCCTAACTTGTATAAATCTCACGTTGACATTTTAAATACTATCATTACACCAAACAAAGCGTGACATGGCTTCATTTGAGTCTCTTCTCCATTACCACCCCAGCAAAAGGATCTCAGTGTGTATTTTCTAGTTTTCTTCTAACCCGTCCGCTGCCATCCTATAGCTAGAGACATCACAGCTTCTGACCTGGGATGAGGTCCTGCATTTGGCCAGGCACAACTCAAAGTGATCTTCGACTGCCATGAAGAGGTTCTGGAATGCCACAGCTGCCCGGTTGAGGAAGCGCTCCAGGAGAAGTTGCTATGGAAACAAAAGTTAGTGCCTGTAATAAATTACCTAAGCCAGCACAAGGTGACCTTGGCTATCTCTCCTAAACTAAGAGAATGCTGATATAGGGAGAGGGAGGAAAGAGAAAGAAAAAAGGAGGGAGGGGAAGGGATACACGCGTGCACACACGTGCAGGCCACAGCACCCAGGGTATCTTATTCATTAGATATGTGATTAGTAATACAATGGTCCATTCTGCCAAAGAACCATTCAAGCAACTGGGAACCACCTCCTTTCCTGTCAGATAAAAGCTATTGTGCAGCAATTTCTGACACCTGCGAAGTTCCTTTCTAAGTTTTATTTTCAGAAGAACCTCACAGGAAGAGCCTAATGCTCATCACAAAACAAAAGCCAAAAGGAAAAAGGAGCTGTGGAGCCAGGAGCAACTCCCCATACCTTGTTGGGCTGCAGGCAGCAGGAGACACAGTACTCGTAAGCACTGCAGCAGCCGTTGGGCCAGCAGCCATCACAGCAGTACTGCTTTGTGCTGGGGACGTTCACGTTACAGCAGCCGTTCACCAGCAAATCCTTCCTCTCGCAAACGTAGCCTGAAAGTCAGAGACCACCTTAGCATAAAACCAGCAGCCTCTCCACCTCCCTATCAGGGATGACCATGAAGCAGCACTGAAAGTACAGCACGCAAAGAACACAAAGAGACAGGAGCTGGAGTCTGGAGCATCATCCTAAGCACCAAAGAGCTGGAAATTGGACATACTGTGAGTGGGGCTTGCTTTCCCCATGCGGTCGTGTACGGGAAGCACACACTCCCACATTATTGCCAGGCTGCCCGTCGTAACCTACCTACAACCACTGTTTAGTCTGCTGGCACACGTTTGATTTCATCACCAGGTCAAGCCACAGCTACGTTCTCCTATCCTAACCCATGCCAGCCAACAGCTCATCTGTGGCTGAAGAAAAATGTCATTCCCTTTTGAACAAAAAGTTTAAAACAGAAAAAAACCAAGGCACTGATTGACAGAAGTGAGATCCTTCTAGAGTTAACAAACAAACCACTTTACAAATCTCTTTTAGATGCTCGCTGCTTACTGAGTAATCTGGAGGATTATAAAAATAGAAACATTCACATCTAACCCTTATAAACTGATTTGTACATGTACATGCCAGGGACTCAATCACCCCTCGGCCTTTGGGAATGCAGTTCTCTAACACTCATGGAAGAAAAAAACCTCCTAATCCCCCCACACTTCTTATAAATCCCATCATCTATATACACAAGCCCCCTCTAACCCGCCAGTTCATGCCCAACTTTAGAGAAAAAAAATCTCCTTACAAAAGCGAATTTATTGTTTAGAGCTGCTAAACAGACATTTCTCTACATCCTTCTGGGAATGAGACAGAAAAATGTAAGGAGAAGCCCATAAGGGCCACCACTTGGCCCTCAGGAAACTCCCAGGTGTACACATGAGCTCCCAGGTGCATGCGCAGGCACACAGGTGCAGAGCAGCTGCTCCCCGCCTTACTCCATTCCACAGGCCCCAGGTTCTTAATCCTCAGAGAAGGAGACTTGGTGAAGTCTAAGGTTGTTTTCAGAAACTACTTTAGAAAACAAAGTCTGTTCAAAAGCAGGAGGCAGCAGTAGAATAATGATAATGAAGCAACTATATAGGCCCTCACTTAAGACTTGGACAAATGAGACCTATAGAGAACTGGATTCCAGATACTTGGGAATTGGTGCCTTTTATTGTAGTTGCTGTTTATGTTATTCTGTCTTCTAAATTAAGAGAGGAATGATTCTGATACTATAGTAAATGTTTCCTGGGATTCTTCCTATTTCTACTCATTTTCTGTACAGGGATTAGAAACAAACACAAAATGTAAATAAGTTAGTTAGCATTTTCCTCCGAATTCTGCTCAAAATAATACATACATAGCAACTCTATATAATGTGACCTAAACTCTACCAGTTGAAATTCCCTTTCTGCCCTTTACTTTTCGTTAAGTGTCAGCATCTCAGGCATTCTTTTTTCTTCCCCACTGCAACTTACAATATTCAGCCTTGAAACTGCAGCTTTTTCTCGCTCAGTGAAAGCAAGCTCATCAAGACCTCTCATCTTGCATCACACATCCACTCACGCAAACGTTATTTCCAACAGGAGTCCTGTAAGATCACAACCTCATACTGTGTTGCTATTGCCTTGAAAATTAACTTCCAGCCTTTGAAAAGTTTGTAAATACAAATGATCTTATTTAATAATGTGTTACCCTGGCAATATTCATAGTGGCATCTGCTTGCTAAGAGGCATAAGTTCTTACATGCTTTCTTAACTAAACTACTTACTTCACCCACATTCATGGAGAAAAAATAAAACCTATAGCTCTTGGATTTTTATTAATTGACTGATTGATTCCTTCCTGGAATTTTTTACTCAAGGAGTCTGAGAGTCTGTCTCACCCAGATTAATCAAAAGAATATTCTTTCACTAGCTATGACAAAAGAAGATGCCAAACTGTGCTCCTAACCCAATGCTAAACATGAAAATCAGAACATAAGATTTCATGTTTTCTCACTGAATGTCACACACCCTGTAAGAAGCCCTGAACTCCAAGTCAATGTCTGCCTCCTGACTATGTCATCTTGTGGAAGTAACTCCTTTTGCTAAACTTCACTCTGCTTATTAAAAACAAAAATAAAACCCACGTTATTTTTAATATGATTTGCTTTTTCGATGTGATCTTAAAAATACAGCTTGTCGCTGGCATCGCTGCTGAGTTGGGAATGCATTCTGGTGCAAAACACTCTAGCTGTGTTACCTGAGGCGGGCAGTTTTCCCCAGCTCCTTTCTTCATTTCCAAATAATTTCATCTCTGGTTTGGGGACTTTGAGATCTTTTTTAAAAAGTGTTTTTATTTTGCAAGGAATACAAACCCCCCCTCCTTTTTTTTTTTCTTTTTTTTTTGAGACGGGGATCCCCGCTTTTTTTACCCAGGCTGGAGTGCAATGGTGCGATCTCGGCTTACTGCAACCTCCGCCTCCTGGGTTCAGGCAATTCTCCTGCCTCAGCCTCCTGAGTAGCTGGGATTACAGGCATGCGCCACCATGCCCAGCCAATTTTTTGTATTTTTAGTAGAGACGGGGTTTCACCATGTTGACCAGGATGGTCTCGATCTCTTGACCTCGTGATCCACCCGCCTCGGCCTCCCAAAGTGCTGGGATTACAGGCGTGAGCCACCGCGCCTGGCCCAAACCCCCCCTTTTTAAGCACTAATGCACTGTGGTTTTTTATTGTTATTTTTTTTGAGACAGGTTCTCACTCTGTCACCCAGGCTGCAGTGCAGTGACATAATCATGGCTCACTACAGCCTCAACCTCCCCAGGCTCAGGTGATCCTCCCACTTCAGCCTCCCAGTAGCTGGGACTCAGGAGGCTGAGGTGTGCCACCATGTCCAGCTAATTTTTTATTTGTTGTAGAGTCAGAGTTTTGTAATGTTGCCCTGGCTGTTCCTGAACTCCTGGGCTTGAGTGGTCCTCCTGTCTTGGTCTCCCAAAGTGCTGGGATTACAGGTGTGAGGCAACACACTGGCCTGTGGTTTTCATTTTAAAGACAGCAAGGTGTCTTCATTTAGTTCAGCTTCATTGGGTATAGATGAAGATTCTAACACAATGTTACCTATAGCAATTTCCATATTGCCACGTTCACAATCCATTTGTTCTGAGACTTTTGGAAATAGGGCAAAATTTGCTCTTGGAAAAAAAAAAGCGTGTTATTCGCAGACCTCCAGTAGAAAAGAAAATATGTAAAACAATCAGGGAACTTTGCATACTGTTGGATATTTGACATTAGGAGAAACTGTGACTCTTTTTGCTGCGATAATGGCACCGCGTTTAAGGGTTATAAAAGTCTTTGGCAATCCTGGGTCAGTTCCTCAGCCTCGGTGCTATGTCTTCACCTGTAATATGAGGATAGTGGGATCTATCTCAAAGGACTGTCGCAAAAATCAAAGGAGATATTCAGGAATGCTGCTGGTCCAGTGCCCGGTACATGGGAAGGGCTCCATGAGTACATGCTAAGCACTAGCAGGAGTCTCACTCCCTAAGACTCGGCAATCTTCAAGTGGTAGGAGCTTAGCAGGTGTCTAGTCCAACCATCTTGCCCAGGCAGAAATCTTCTGACAGCTTAAAAGTGAGAAAATCTTATCAAATAGATTTATGTTTTCACTGTTAAGAGTCATACCTTTTGAACCTCTTGACAATTACTTTGAAATGACCTGGTCAGTCAACGAGTACATTTCTTGAGTGTCAACACAATGTCAACACAACTCTATTCAGGTTATCAAGAAGGAAAACTGACCTCTTATCCTCTAGAGTTCACTATCAAGATGAGAATAAAAGATTGGCAAGATGGGGAAACACTGAGGCTGGGGAGAGATTGTCAGAAGGGGCCTGGGGACTAATGCATGACATAGTGCTAATGCTGTAAGTTGTAGGCAGAAGGAGCTTTTAAGAGTTAGAGTTATCAAGACAAGCTGCTCTGATGTCAAAGGGAACCTTGAATGATGAGTAGGGTGTAACAGACAAAATCCTGAGGAATGCTGGAAACGAGTGAGGTGGGAAAATGCATCGTAGAGGAATCTCTATTAAAACAAAAACCCTAGGCCGGGCGCAGTGGCTCACGCCTGTAATCCCAGCACTTTGGGAGGCCGAGGCGGGTGGATCACGAGGTCAAGAGATCGAGACCATCCTGGTCAACATGGTGAAACCCCGTCTCTACTAAAAACTACAAAAAATTAGCTGGGCATGGTGGCACGTGCCTGTAATCCCAGCGACTCAGGAGGCTGAGGCAGGAGAATTGTCTGAACCTAGGAGGCGGAGGTTGCGGTGAGCCGAGATCGCGCCATTGCACTCCAGCCTGGGTAACAACAGTGAAACTCTGTCTCAAAAAAAAAAAAAAAAAACCCTATGAATGGCCCACCCAGTCTATGCTCCTGACCGCCTGGAGAGGAAGAAAAGCCAGCCTCACCAAGTTCATCTGTGATGAGGTGCTTCCCTTGAATGGAGTTCCGGCACTGATTGCTCGGACGACTGCTGTTGCCCAAGTTAAACTGCACTTTCCACAGGATGGGCTGATCATGGTCTTGAACCTGGAGGAGATTCCTATCTCTCACTGCCCTCTCCTCCTGCAAAGAAACCATAAGTGAGAAGGTTAAGTGTCCAGAATCCTTTCTTACAATTTCCCCAGTTTCTCATAGAAGCTACAGAAGAGGACAGAAATACTGTAAAAAGCCTATGTAACATGAACCTGCGCTCTCCTGGTACAAGCAAAGCCTGAGCCAAAGTCACTAAATAAACCTGTAGGAGAAAGCAATAAGCTAGTGCTATGCTTCAAAACTGGCACACTTAACACACATGGCTCCTGGATGACATGCACATCATAAATGTGTGTAAAAGTGTGAATTTTATGAAAAAGTTGGACAGGAAAAGTTTTGGACATTTTCTTTCTGATGGCAAGTAATTTAAAATATTTTTCCTATTAAATACATCATGGAACAGAATTTAAAATGTGAACACACGTTTTAAAGAGAAGAAGAAATGTTTGTGACTCTCATCTCAGACACTAGAGCGCAAAGTCTCTTTCACTTGCAGTTACAGGTACTTTGGTGGAAGACGTTTGGGAAAACGTGAATTAGGTGGTTGGTTTTAGGGGCAAAATGGAGCGTGTCAACTTACGAATTTCTTCTATGAAGGACCACTGGGTATGTAACCCTCTACCGAACACACACTGGCCAGCCAGCCCTCTACCCAGACAAGCAACTGGAGGAGTTGCCCTGGAGTCAAGAGTCTAAGACCATCTCTTCTGGCCTTGAAGCTATGTCCAGAGGAGCCAGCCTTCAAAGCTGCCTTTTCTATACTGTTAAAAAAACTAAGGAGGGCCGGGCACGGTGGCTCAAGCCTGTAATCCCAGCACTTTGGGAGGCCGAGGCGGGTGGATCACGAGGTCAAGAGATCGAGACCATCCTGGTCAGCACGGTGAAACACCGTCTCTACTAAAACTACAAAAAATTAGCTGGGCATGGTGGCGCGTGCCTGTAATCCCAGCTACTCAGGAGGCTGAGGCAGGAGAATTGCCTGAACCCAGGAGGCGGAGGTTGCGGTGAGCAGAGATCGCGCCATTGCACTCCAGCCTGGGTAACAAGAGTGAAACTCCGTCCCAAAAAAAAAAAAAAAAAAAACCAAAAAAAAAAAAAGAAACTAAGGAGGAAGATGTCCAAGTGCCAGAAAACAAGCCAAGCCTGAGACAGCCTCTTCTGAAGGCGTCAGTTGATTATTGGATAACAAAACAACGATGGAGCTCCCTCCCACAGGGTTTTTACGCACTTGAAACATTCACCGTTCTAATGGAGTTTGTGGCTTTTATGATTAAAAATAATCTGTCATGTGTCACTTTTTAAGCAAATGGGACTAACCTTGAAAATCTGATGAAGAAGCTTATATACTTAAAAAATGGTAACAATATTTATAGCTATTAGCATTTCTCTAGGAAAGTAATCTAGGAAGATCGATTAGTATTTTAAAAATATATATCTACATACACTTTGGCCCAGGAAACTCAGGTGTATCCTATGGAAAACACCAATGTATAGGGAAATACAGGGATGTTTACTACATCATTGTTTCAATGGTATGAAAAACTTGTAATTGGTTGAGTGTGGTGGCTCACGCCTGTAATCCCAGCACTTTAGGGGGCCGAGGCAGGTGGACCACCTAAGGTCAGGAGTTTGAGACCAGCCTGGCCAACATGGTGAAACCCCATCTCTACTAAAAATACAAAAATCAGCTGGGCGTGGTGGTAGGCACCTGTAATCCCAGCTACTTGGGAGGCATGAACCCGGAAGGTGGAGATGGAATGAACACTGGCATAACAATACTATTACAACCAAACCTAGATACAACTGATAGCTATTTAACTAGAGTAGCAGTTCTACAACCTGACTTTTGCACATCAGATTACTGTAGGGAGCATAAAACAAATTCTCATTCCTAAGCCCACCTATGGACAGGAAAAATCTGTGGATTTAAAGTGCCTACATGATTTTAATACATAGGGTTGCAGACCACTCCGTGACTATAGTGTATTATTATGGAAAAAGCAAGTTGGCAGAATAATGTGCATATTATCACACATATTATGATAATAATTATTACAGTATGCACATATTGGTTGGTAAGAGCTAACATAAAGGTGTGGAAAGATGTACAGCAGTCTCCCTGACCCATGGTTTTACTTTCTGAAGTTTTAACAGTTACTCACAGTGAACGATGGTCCAAAAATATTAAATGAAAAATTCCAGAAGTAAACAATTCCTAAGTTTTAAATTGAGTACTGTTCTAAGTAGCACGGGGAAACCTCACGCCATCCACTCTGTCCTGCCTGGGCTGTGAATCATTCCTTTGTCCAGCGTATCCATCTTAGTCACTTAGTAGTCACTCGTTACCATGTCAAAAAACAGTATATATCGGGTTTGGCACTAGCCGCAGGTTCAGGCATCCACTGAGGGTCTCAGAACAGATAAGGGGAACTACTCTACTATAGACTTTAGCATGGGAGGGATACATGTGGCTATTAAAATTATCTTTAATCATCTTAGGAATATCTTTTAAATTTAAAATAAAGTGGTAACACCATTAAAAACAGGATTATTAACAACAGAAGGAAACTAAGTGAAGATTCTGTAGGAACTCTATTATACTTGCAATTTTTCTGTAAATCTGTAATTATTCAAAAAATTGTTTAAAAAATACAGTTACCAACACTAAAGGCAAAAACTGTCCATAATCCCATCAACTTAAATACATTATATTTGTTTTTGCATATTAACTTCTAGCTTTTGACCTCAACATTTATACAAATTAGGATGTTTTGCATTCAGCTCTTCTTGACACTAATTGGATAGTAAAACATTTCCAAGTCCCTACATTATCTTGATAATCACATTTTCAAGGCTACATAATAATCCATCATGTTGATGTGCCATCATTTAGTAAACACATCCTGTACGGACCAACGTTAGGCCCAGGTTTTTGTTATCAAAGATCACACTGCAATAAAATGTGGAGCTTTTAAAACAATTCTTTTGAATAACGTGTAGTACCATGCTACGTAGGGCCAAATAACTTCCCACATTCTCTCTACCATTTGTAATAGCACCACAGCACCAGCATTTACATTGCAGTACCAGCATTTACATTACAGTGTTTACAATTTGATCACAGCCCCACCAGTACCGGATTTTGTTCTTTGATTTACAAAGCGTAAAACAGTCTTTCAAGGTGGCTTTCATTTCTATTCTGCCCCTTCCCTTTTGCTTCTTTGCAAAGAAAGAACTGGTACTAGCAGGACCAGGGCAGGTTATACAAAAACAACATGTGTATCCCTCGGTTACTACAAGAACAGGTGCTAAGCGCAGGTGCCTTGGGAGTATGGGACAAATCACTTAGGTGCATGCTGCTTAACTACCTGTGAACTCATACTCTTCTGCTCTGCTGGGACCCTATCATTTAACTGCATCACCAAGCTACGTGTGATCTAAACTGAGCAAAAATGCTACCCTAGATAAATTAATAGCCATAAAGACTATTAAGAGCTTGGCCAAAGTACAGTAAGCTGGATTTTACGACAAGGTTAAAAGTGCTCTTAACATCACTGCCGCACTATCCTGTTATTCTTCCGAATGAAAACAAGGGTTCATGGTCAAGTGCGTCCCCGGAGGACCCCTGCCACATAATGACATTCCTGGTAAACAGGAAAGCAATGCTCCCAGCACTTCAACGTGTTTTCAAACATGAATATTCAAGATCTTGCCAAAAGGATGGTGAAAGCATGTGGCAGAAATGACTTCGCAACGTTTGCTTTCTGGAAGGCCCAGTCTTGCAAAGGGTGCTGAGGGCATTCCTTCGCAGGATGGGGGAATTTCTACCTTTCCTAAGCTCTTTCACCTACTCTCTTAGGTTGTCTCAATTTGAAGCTTTTCCTCATATTTATATTTTTTTCACTTAAGATTTATTCGAAGGTATCTAGTTCTTACAAAATGCTGAAGATACAGAGCCGAATGGCAGTCCAGTTCCATATTCTAAGAGTCTCAGAGCTGTTGAGAAAGGGGTATGTCCATGCATCAGTGCAATCAGTCATTGCACATGCTATGACAGATGTCCACATGGGGTACAGGATACAAAGAAAAGAGCAGGAGCCAAAAATCCATAAGCTTTCTTCCTAATTGTAAAGAGCTACAGAAATACATTGTGATGACTAATGTGTTGCTTTGTGGCCGGCTTTAGAAGGGCTGTGTTCATAACTGTGCTATGTACTTTTCAGGAGTTATCACAGGTCAAGTGAGATGAATGTCCCACGTCAGCAGTAAAGCATGGAAACATAACGCACTCTTGTCATTAGGAGAGACTTGCTTATGAACCTCAAAAAAAGAGGGGAGAGGGAGAAGGGCCAGAGGGTATTTCAAATGTCTGGTATTTGGGAAATGGCTAAATGCTGCCTGATAATGGAAATTTTCAGTTATAAAAATCATATTTCCAAAGAGCTTTTAAAGACAGGGAAATGCTTATATGTTAAGTGAAGAGACAGTGTGTCTCAACTATACAAACAAAAAGTATGAAAAATGGCAGAACGAAAATATGCCCAAATACGAACGGTGGATGCCTCTGGTTAGTGAGATTACAGTAACTGTTATCTGTTCCTCTACCCTGTGCAATATGAGACAAACATTCTGAAATACATATATCTTAGTAATCAGTGAAAAACAACAACAAAACAACCCCACCAAATTAGCAACTCTCATATTATATATTATAGCTCATTTCAGATAGTATCTAACTTGGCACCAATTTTCTTAGTTAGCTCCCTTAAGGCTGAACACGCTCATATATTTTCAAGGCGTTATGCAAACAGCCCTGAGACTTTCAGGAGCTGCACCACTTGAACAGGAATGAGAACATTTGGTCACATGATAGGAAGTTTAAGGCCCTTCTGACTCCCAAGATTGGAACTTGTTTAATCTCAAGTCAAATGCCTCACATAGTTAGGCCCACCCTGCCCCAGATCATGTCACCTTGCTTTGTCTTCTTCATCTCATACATCATTATCTGAAATTATTTTGCTTATTTACTGTCTCTCCTCCTTACCTGCTGCGGAATATAGTCTCTTGGAGGGGAGAGGTGTCATCTGCTTTGCCCACTCTGTCTTTGCCAACCAGCAGAACAGTGCCTGGCACACAGTTGGTGTTATTTGTTAATAATATTTGTTAATAATAAAATGCACCCAAGTCACCTGCACCATTCACCATTCCCCACCCTCCCTCAGTGGCATCCCCACCATCATCACTGATTTCTCCTGCCGCCCATCTCTCCAGGTTATCCCCCACAGCATTAATTAACATGAAAACCAAGGAAAAGGGGAATTCAGAGCAGCAGAGGATAATCAACTATCCTCCAGGAAAAAGCTGCTGCATCTGCTCCATGAGTTTCCAGTCTCACTGCAGCAGAGCTACGGTGCACATGGATTCATGGGGTTCATAACCTCTTCTCAATCAGGGTGTACACACCCTGGACCCATACACTCCATCTCACCATCTCCATTTTACAGAGGAAGAACCCCAGCTCCCTCGAGGCCCACAGCTAGTGAGTGGAAGACCACCTAAACTAAGGCCAGCGGAGCAGGGGTGGCCAAGTCAGACACACGCAGGAGCCCCTCTGCCGGAGGACCCAGGACAGCAAGGCTCACAGCCTTGGGTCCTGGAACCCTTTCTAATCTTAAAAATTACTCAGGACTCCAATATGTGGGTTTATGTGAGTTATGGCTATTGATGCTTACCATCTTGAAAATTAAAACATAATCCTTAAAATATTTATTTTAGATTTTTATTCATTAAAAAAATAACAATGAATTCAGTACGTGAATTTTTTTGTGAAAAAACATGTTTTTAAAAAAACATAGTAAGGAGAGGGGCAATGTTTTTATATTTCTGCAAACCTTTTTAATGTTTTCCTTAATGGAAGACAGCTGGATCTCCAGGGCGACCTCTATATTCAGTCTGTCCCAATATATTGCCTGGGTTGGAGTATACGAAGAAAATCTATTTCACACAGATGTGCAGTTGGAAAGGGGAGGACTACTTTAATAACTTTTGCAGAAAATTATGGCTAATGCTCTGCCATACTTGACACTAAATGCTACACCAGAATTTGACAACTGCAGTCTCCTCAAAGTTCACTGCACACAGTGCAGCCAGTTTGGAAAACAGTTATGTGGTTCCTCAAAAAGTTAAACACAGATTTACCATCTGACCCAGTCATGCCACTGCTAATATATCAAGAGCAATGAAAACATGTCCACAAGAAAACTTGTAAATGAATGTCTGTAACAGCATTATTCATAATAAGTAAAAGGTGGAAACAACCCAAATGCCTCTCAACAAGAATGAATAAACAGAATGTGACAGATGCACGCAATGGAATATTATTCGGACATAAAAATGAAGTGCTAATACATGCTAGGACATGGGTAAACCTTGAAAACATTATGCTAAACACAAACGCCAATCAAAAAAGACCACGTATTTATATAATGCCATTTACATGAAATATCTAAAATAGGCAAAACTATAGAAACAAAGTAGATTAGTGATTTCTTAGGACTGAGGGGCAGGGGGAAGAAGATGATGAAAATGTTTTAGAACTACTGGTTTGTGAATATACTACTTTTTAATTTTTTTTTTTTGAGATAAAGCCTGGCTCTGTCACCCAGGCTGGAGTGTAGAGGCAGATCTCGGCTCACTGCAACTTCCGCCTCCTGGCTTCAGGTGATTCTTGTGCCTCAGCCTCCCTCCCCACCACACCTGGCTAATTTTTGTATTTTTAGTAGAGACAGGATTTCACCATGTTGGCCAGGCTGGTCTCGAACTCCTTACCTCAGTTGATCCACCTGCCTCAGCCTCCCAAAGTGCTGGGATTACAGGTGTGAGCCATCGTGGACAGCCTGGAAATATACTACAAACCAGCATTATATACTTCAAATGGGTCAACTGTATGATATGTGAATTCTATCTCAATAAAACTTACCAAAAAACCCAGTTCCTTCAGCACAATGCGGCATCTGAAACCATATCTATGAATTTTTCATAAACTGTTCAAATCCCTGACTTTGTCTTGCACGTTGTACAGATCTTATGCAGATCTTCTAATTGACACGTTTTTATTATACAATATTTTAAAAATCACATTTGTTAATATCACCAGTGACTTAATCTTTAGGTGTTAGAAAGTTTTACAAGCTAAGGGTAGCAGGTACACATTTTCCAAAATTCTAATTTTCACTTGAAAGCTTAAATATTATCACTGGCAAATAATGTCAGACGTTGTCTGTAAAGTAACAAGCTTAATTCGTTTTCAAGAAAATGTCTACCAGTTACCCAAATCTGAATAACTAGTGTATCTCTTGTTCTTTCAAGAAAAAATCGTGTTCCGTGAAAAAAGTGGCTACTTAACCTTGCAACTCAATTCCCAAAGCTCTTCCTCAAGACAATCATCATATTTCCGTAGGCAGAACGTGCCGTTAGCCATATTTCCCTTCTCACTCTACAGGAAAGGTATGTATTTGGGGATCAAAATTTAGCAAAAGTAGTAATTTTGACTGCTTCATTGTTAAGTGAAATTACTACTTTTTTGGAAACTACAAGTGTGGCTGTGAAGAATATGACTCCTAATACAGTCTGCTGCCACTGCTTTCATCCTTGCTAAGGTACCACGACTTCTGCACCATCAAAGTGTCAACAAGGTGAAAAAGCGAGTAATATTTTAGTGTTATTCTGAAAATTCTTCGGGCCTTGCAGATCCCCTGAAAGAGTCTCAGGGACCCTCTGGGGTCCACAGACCACATTTTGGAACCCGGTGGGTTAAGTTATTATAAAAAACTAAAGGCTGGGTGTAGTAGCTCATGCCTGTGATTACAGCACTCTGGGAGGCTGAGGCAGACCATTGCTTAAACCCAGGAGTTTGACACCAGCCTGGAAAAAATAAAGAGGCCCCGTATCTATGAAAAAAAATAAAGAAAGAAATTAGCTGGGTGTGGTTGTGCATGCCTGTAGTCCCAGCTATTTGGGAGGCTGACGTGGGAGGATCCCTTGAGCTTAGGAGTTCGAGGCTTCAAAGAGCTATGATGGCATTACTGCCCCCCAACCTGGATGGCAGAGCAAGACCCTGTACCAAAAACAAATAAATAAAACCAAGCTTTAAAAAAACCCTCAGCGTCAGTGGCTTCACAGAAGATTGTTTCTTGCTCATGCTACGAGTCTACCATGGGTGAGCTGAGGCGTTCTGCTCACCCTAGTCCCTCAGGCTGAACGAGGCTCTCAGCACAAGGCCTCCATGGTCACCAAGGCTTCTGCCTGCAAGTGACAGTTTACATTGTATAAGCCAATGCATGGCACACAGCCACCCTCCTTCAAAGAGTGTGGGAGCCAATCCCACCATGTGCCCAGAAAAGGATGACCAACTCCTTGGGAACTGCCCTGGCAACTACTCCCCAAGGAGATCAGGCAGGGACATAGTGAGTCACTGAGCGGCCCAGCAGAGAGCAGATCCCAGTTCTAAAGGACTGCAGCTTGGCTCAGTTAGTTTCCCAATGGTTGCTGCACCAGACACAGACCCAGGGCTGACAAGTATCCTGGTATTTCAAGAGAAGCCAGAAGAAAGGATTTGTATGAAATCTCATACATTTTTATACCGTTTTTAAAAATACTGGCCAGGCATAGTGGCTGACACCTGTAATCTCAGCACTTTGGGAGGCAGAGGCAGGTGGATTGCTTAAGCTCAGGAGTTTGATATCAGCCTGAGCAACCTGGTAAAACCCCGTCTCTACTAAAAATACAGAAGGCTGCATGCTGTGGCTCATGCCTGTTACCCCAGCACTTTGGGAGGCCGAGGCAAGCCGATCACCTGAGGTCAGGAGTTTGAGACCTGCTCAGCCAACATGGGCTCTACTAAAAATACAAAATTAGCCGGGTGTGGTGGTGCATGCCTGTAATCCCAGCTACTCGGGAGGCTGAGGCAGGAGAATCTCTTGAACCTGGGAGGAGGAGGTTGCAGTGAGCTGAGATCATGCCACTGCACTCCAGCCTAGGCAACAAGAGCTAAACTGTGTCTCAAAAAAATACAAATACAAATACGAAAAATTACCCAGGTATAGTGGTGCGCACCTGCAGTCCTAACTACTCAGGAGGCTGAGGTAGGAGAATCACTTGAGCCTGGGAGGCAAAGGCCGCAGTGAGCCATCTCCACTCATCTCAACAAACAAACAAAACAAAACAAGACGACAATATAACCGTGCAAGGAAAACCAAGGCTGCATGTTACCCATTTCATCTCTATCATGATGGTCACAAATTGAGAATGTGGGCTTTAAAATCAGGTGGACCTGAATCAGAGTCCCAGCCCGAACCGTCACAAAGAAATAGTAGCCCTAAACACAAGGAATTCCTACAAAGTAACAGAGGACACCCAATAGTAAAATGGTCAAAGGGCATCACTAGGCCCCTTCAGAAGCATAACATTCAAATTACCAAAACCAGTAAGATGTTCATCTTCGACCACTAGGCAGGGAAATATCCAGTGCACTAATAACGATGACAGATAAACCTGTACCCGGAGAGAGCACTGTCAGTGTTACTGAAGGACACAAAAGAAGGCAGGATGTGGAGGGGAAGGCAGGACACTGGTGATCCTGACCCTGTGGAAAGCCTAGGCTAACATGTGTGCTTGTCTTAGTTTTTAACAAAAAAAAGTTTAAAAAGCAATAAAACAAAATTTGGGGGAAAAAAGCTTACAGAATAAGGATACAAATAAGAAAAATATTTTTGCACAACTGTACAATGTGTTTGTGTTTTCAGCTAAATGTTAATACAACAGCCAAAAAGTTGAAAAAAATAAAGTTTATAAAGTAAAAACATTACAGTAAGTGAATATTAACTTTCTAAAGAAAAATCTTAAAATACATGCAGTACAGCCTGTGTACACTTGACAGTGGTACACAGTGATGTCCTAGGCCTGCACGTTCAACCCCCACTCACTCCCTGACTCATCCAGAACAGCTCCTGGTCCCGTAAGCTCCATTCACGGTAAGTGTCCTTTATGGGTGTACCATTTTTATT
The DNA here is from genome assembly GCF_009761245.1 of Sapajus apella. Lineage (NCBI taxonomy): Eukaryota > Metazoa > Chordata > Mammalia > Primates > Cebidae > Sapajus > Sapajus apella. The sequence goes on from NW_022436942.1 coordinate 74,890,923, forward strand.
CTTCTTTTTTTTTTTTTTGAGAAGGAATCTGGCTCTGTCGCCAGGCTGGAGTGCAGTGGCACAATCTCAGCTCACTATTACCTCCGCCTTCCGGGTTCAAGCGATTCTCCTGCCTCAGCCTCCTGAGTAGCTGGAATTACAGGTGCACACCACCACACCCAGCTAATGTTTGTATTTTTAGTAGAGACGGGGTTTCACCGTACTAGCCAGGCTGGTCCTGAACTCCTGACCTCGTGATCTGCCCACCTCGGCCTCCCAAAGTGCTGGGATTACAGGCGTGAGCCACCGTGCCCAGCTTTTCTTCTTATTTTTTTTTTTTTTTTTGAAACAGGGTCTCACTCTGTTGCCTAGGCTGGAATACAGAGGCATGATCTCAGCTCACTGCAACCTCCACCTCCTGGGTTCAAGCAATTCTCATGCCTCAGCCTCCCGAATAGCTGGGATTGCAGGCGTGTGCCACCATGCCTGGCTAATTTTTGTATTTTTAGTAGAGATGGGGTTTTGCCATGTTGGCCAGGCTGGTCTCAAACTCCTGACCTCAAGTGATCCACCCACCTCAGCCTACCAAACTGCTAGGACTACAGGTGTGAGCCACCACGCCTAGCCCATTTTTTTCTTTTCAGTATTTTTACCATACTTTTTCTATGTTTAGATATATTTAGGTCCACAAATACTTCCCATTGTGTTGCAATGGCCTCCAGTATTCAGTACTGTCAGATGCTGCAGAGGCTCAGGGCCTAGGAGCAATAGGCCGTGTCACACAGCCTACAGGTGTAGCAAAATCACCTAAAGATGCATTTTTCAGAACCTTGAGTGATGCATGACTGTAGGTTAAAATGAAGATGATGTGTCAGGGTACTGAAAAGGTGGCTGTAGGGAAGGTCACAGAACAGCACGTGAGCCAAGAGGTGAAAGGCTAGCAGACGTATGCCAGACTGAAAAGAAATAGTCATCCCAATTAAAAAGACTCACTTGTTTGTTCAGTCAATATTTGGATTCCCATGAAGTGGATGACAGTATCCTGGGGGCTGGAGAGTCTATGAACAAGACAGACAAGGTCTCTGTTCTCGAGAATATTAAGAGAGAGCGAAGCAAGACAGATAAACAAGCAAATGAACGAGAAATGCTCAGTTCGTGATTCCTACCACAAAGAAAATAAAGCAGGTTTCAGAGCAAGGAATGGAAGTAATTTACACTTTGTCACCAGGTATAGTCTGAAACAGTAACAGTATGAACTGAAATGACAAAAAAGATTCTACCGTGCAGAGATCCTGGAACAGCATCCGGAGTTTTATCTGACATGAGAGATGCCAGTGGCTTGGCCTAGGGTGGCAGTGACACTCTGAAGAAACGAACAGATTCAGGATACACTCTGGAGGCAGAGCCAATATTTCGGATATAGGGAGTAAGAGGAAAAAGAATGAAGTGTCTTGAATACCTGGGGAACAGTAATGCCGCTGAGTGAGACTGGGAAGACTCGGAGAGGAACAAGTGCTGGCAGAGAATCAAGAGTTCTGTTTGGTCCAAACAAAAACACATTCAACATCAACCAAGAAGTAGAAGGGTGGCTGCCAGGGGTTGGGGGAAGGGAGAAATGAGGAGCTATTGTTTAAGGAGTATGAAGTTTCAGTTTCTACAAGAGTCATGGGGATGGATGGTGGTGATGGTCGCACAGCGTTAAGTCTGTATTTAATACTACTGAACTGCACACTTTAAAAATGGTTAAGATAGGGCCGGGTGTGGTAGCTGATGCCTGTAATCCCAGCACTTTGGGAGGCCAAGGCAGGTGGATCACTTGAGGTCAGGAGTTCAAGACCAGACTGGCCAACGTGGCAAAATCCCATCTACTAAAGATACAAAAATTAGCTGGGTGTGGTGGCACATGCCTGTAATCCCAGCTAGTCGGGAGGCTGAGGCAGGAGAATTGCTTGAACCCAGGAGGTGGAGGTTACAGTGAGCCGAGATCGTGCCACTGCGCTCCAGCCTAGTGACGAGATTCTGTGGTAGGAATCGCTAACTGAACATTTCTTGTTCATTTACTTGTTTATCTGTCACCCAGAGACTCTGTTTAAAAACAAAACAAAACAAAAAAGTTAGGATGGGAAATTTTATGTCATATTTTACCACAATAAAAATTTTTTGAAAAAAAGAAAAAAGATGTCAACTAGGCAATTAGATATAAGAATTTGGGGATTTCTGGACAAGTCTAGGCTGGAGTTATCAACTGAGGGCACCACCAGTATCCCTTCAGAGATCACCTGAGTATTTAACAATGGCCCCAGAGATCACCTGAGTTAGGTAGAGAGGAAGGCAGAGGACGGATTCCTGGCACATGCCACCACTCAGGAGTCCACAAGACAGAGAAGGGATAACACGCGACTGTGAGGAGGTGTCTGAGGTGGCAGAAAACACAAGTCACAGAAGTCTGGTCGCTGACATGATCACCCAGACATCCCAGCCAACAAAAGAGGCTTATCACACTCAGCCTCTCTGTTTGCCTAAGGTGGGAGGGAGGTCATGTACAATTCCCTGTTCTTCCCTTTTCACAGCTTCTGCCAATCCACTAAAACGAGGGTGACCACATAGTTTTATCAGTGTTCTACTAGTTTACGTATTTTATTTACAAACTTGAGCTTTGAGAGTAAAAAGGAGAGCTTTTTATAACCACGTCAGGACAACAGCAAACCTAGGGTTATCCTGAATGTACCCTGGGCTGTAATAACCACCCTTTCTACAAATCTAAGCACTCAACCTGAACTAAACATACTTATGAATGCTTTGGGTCAGACTTCCCACCCAAGCTCCTTGCTGTTTCTCCCACAAATTCTCACCTGGAAGGAAAATGAAGGGGTGCAGTGTGTTGGAGGGATGGAATTCCACCGATCAAGTTATGCACAGAAAGCAGAAAAGGAACTGTGGGTCCTTCTAAGTCGCCCAGGAGGACACAGAGCCCCCAGATTAAACAAAGGGCACCTATGCCAGCGCTGGCCGACCCTGGCCACCTCTCTGTGTCTTCCTTTCTCAGGCTGCAACACGGGGACGCTCCACTTCTGCCGCAAGGATGAAGCGAGCATTTGCACGCCCTCTCTTAGCTCTGGACCCGGCAGGTAAAAAGCAGGAAGGTGTACATAAAAGCAGTCACCACTGCTGAAGGGTCCTCAACTCGGGGTTCGAGACCCAGCTTTGCCCTGGCCTAGCAACCCCTTCTCGCTGCAGACCCAACGTGCTGAGACCCGGGCAGGAATGCACACCTCTCCCCACCCTCGGACGCTCCCGGCAGCGCCGCTGCAGAAGCCAGGAGGTCGGACAAAAGAGAGGAGGAAGGAAGAGGAGGAGGAAGGAAGGAAGGAGGAAGGAATGGAGAAAGGGAAGGAAGGAGTAAGAACGAGGTGAGGAACGAGGAAGGAGCAAAGGAGGGAGGAAGGAAGAGAGAGGGACTTGAAGGAAAATGGAAGGAGGAAGGGAAAGAAGAAGGAAAAAGGAAGGAAGGGAGAAGCAACGGAGAAAGGGGAGGAAGGAAGAAGGCAAGGAAAGAACGAAGAAAGGAGAGAAAGGAAGGAATTAGGGAAGGAAAAAGGAAGTGAGCAAAGAGGATGTCAGGGAAGAAAGGAGGGAGGAAAGGAAGAAAGGGAGAGAGGCAAAAGGGCGGGGGACAGAAGGAAGAAGGGAAGTAAGACGGAAGGGAAGGGGAAGGAAGGGAAGTGGGAGGAAGAAAGGAAGGAAGGAGGAAGGAAGGAAAGGGGCAGGAAGGAAGAAAGGAAGGTAAGGAAAGGAGGCAGGAAGAAGGGAAGGAAGGAAATGAAGAAGGAAGGAAAGGAAGGGGGAGGAGGAGAGGGAGGAAGGAAAAAAAGAGGAAGGAAGGGAGGCAGGAAGAAGGGCAGGAAGGAGAAAAGAAGGGAATGGGAAGGAAGGAAGGAAAGAAGGAAGAAAGAAGGGAAGGGCGGCCACTGACCTGCTTGAAGGTGCTGCTGAGGAAGTAGACGAGCGACAGCCCGAAGACCAGGGCGAGCACCCACCTCTTCCGCAGAAGCCGGCGCCACACCATGGCCGCCAGGTTCACCATCCCGGCGCGGACGTGGGGCGCGGCGGCCGGGGCGCGGAACGCGGGAGGCCCGGGATCCGGGCGGCATGGCCCCTACGCGACCGGCAACCCCATCCCTCCAGGTGGGCGCCGGCCCCACGGCCCGCCGCCCTGTCAGCTCCCGGCAGCCCTGCGCGCCGCCCCACGTGACCCCGCCCTACGCCCCGCCTCCGCTCCGTAGCGTCATGGGCTAGTCGCGCAAGATCTCCTCACCATTGGTCCCCGCGGAGCGGCGGCCTCCTATTGGCTAAATTCAGGGAAAGGGGGCGGGCAATCGAGCTAGTGCGACGGGCGTAGCTGTGCCCGGGTCCTAGCGCCTGGCCGGGCGACGCCGTGAAACCACCGAATAGGAGGCCGGAAGCATCGGAAGTCACATGCTGCCCGAGTTGCGCGGGTGATTGGCTTGGCTGGACCTGAATGATGCGGCTGTGATTGCTGAATTGTCTGGGCAGGTAAAAAGAGAACGCGATGTTTTTTTCTTTTCTCCCAACATGGTCTGTGTAGTCTCCTGCCCTTGCAGTCCCAGAGCGTTTTGCGGTGTGTTGGTTGCAGGGATGAAAAGCGCTCGCTATGTCGTCCCCGAAGTGCACCTGCCGGCTTCCAGTCCAAGTGATGCAGGCGATGCTCCGCTGAATGCATTTCGGTGCAGTCCTGTAACGGGCCCCGGGGGCGTAACTTGAAACATCGCAAGCATCGAAAAGTCTCGGTGCTGTCCTTCAAAGATGCATAGTGGGATGTACAAAGCAGAGGGTTAAAAGGCGTTTCATTCATTCAGATGCATCCCGTGTGCAAAAATTTATTCCAGAATTATGTACGGCCTGCTTCCAACAGAGAAGCCGAAGCCTCTTCCAATACAAGCATCCGAAAGTAGTCTTGAGCATTCGATTTAGGAAGCGGTATTAAATGTGTGGATGAGAACTTTGGAATACTAAATTTTATTTTACCCCAAGGATTTGCAATGTGGGATAATGGGGGCGGGGGGAGGTGAGAGGGAGATTAAGTTGAGATTGTAGATTCTTGAAAAATATTTATGCAATGACCTTTTCTTTATATATGAAGATGCTGCTGCTGACTGATTTGTTACCTAATTTTTCAAAGGAGAAAGGAAGCTTCAATGGCGGGTTGTTTCTAATCAGTGCCCCTAGTGACATCAACGCTGCCCCCCAAGAAGCCAGGTCAGGATTAGGAAGTCATTCAACAGTCAGTAATAGTGCCCTGAACTGATAGTCAGACACTGTCTTTGGTTCGGAGACAAGAAGATATTCACGGAGGCTAAACCTATTCGTAGGAGGTAAATGGCCCTTATTACCTTGCTTGGGTAAAAGGTGGGACAGAGAGCAAGGGATCTAAAAAAGGGGAACTGGGAGACCCATAGATGTTTTATTCATTGAGTAAATACTTGTTGAGTGCTACTCTGTGCCAGACAGTGTCCTAGATGCTGAGGCAGAGGGGTGAACCAAGTAGACAGGATCCCTACTTTCATGAATGGCATTTATATTCTAATGGGGGGGGGAGCAAATCATAAGTAAATAAGCAAACATGAACAAATAAGTACTGTGAAGAATATAAAACAGGGTAGTGTTATAGAGGGTCGGGAGAATGAGAAGAGAAGGCCTCAGGGAGGAGGTGGAGTTTGCCCTGCAGGACCAAGCCCTGTAACATTTAGAGGAGAAAGTATTCCAAGGGGAGGGAACAGCCAGTGCAAAGGCCCTGAGGCAGGGACATGCTGACATATTAGAGGAACAGAAGAGCCACTGTGGCTGGACAGGGGTGGGAAAAGGGAGAATGGGAGGAAATGCAGTTGGAAACTGATGATGCTACCTCAGGAAGAACCTGTAGGCTGTGGACAGAGCTTGGGTTTGATTCTGATTGCAATGGGCAGCCATGGGAGTTTAAAACATATTTTCGGTGTTCTCCAATCAAGACTCTTAGTTTGACAATAGGATGAAATACAATACGTTAAGAGTTTCAAAGAGGGCCAGGCGTGGTGGCTTATGCCTGTAATCCCAGTACTTTGGGAGGCCCTGGCAGGTGGATCACTTGAGTTCAGGAGTTCAAGACCAGCCTGGCCATTATGGTGAAACCCCATATCTACTAAAAATACAAAAAATAGGTAGATGTGGTGTTACATGCATGTAATCCCAGCCATTCAGGAGGCTGAGGCAAGAGAATCGCTTGAACCCAGGAGGCAGAGGCTGCAGTGAGCCAAGATCGCACTACTGCATTCCAGCCTGGGTGACAGAGTGACACTCTATCTTTAGAAAAAAAAAAAGGAGTTTCAAAGAGGGATCAATGAGAGGCTACCCAGAGATACTGAGCAGATGGAATCCATTTGCTTACAGCCACTGGCCATGTCCTAAGGCTTCTTAGCAGATTCCAGGTATCGCAGGGACTGTTCATCCAAGTGTTCTGTTCCATCCAGGTCCAGAGTCTCTGGAGAGCTCCCCTGACTGTGCATCCCTCTGGAGACGAAGAGGAGGGGGAGGCCTGTCCTCTCTGGGATCCAGTGGTCACATCCCCCTCAGGAGCCCCGAATGCCTACCTCCAGTGTCATCATCATGGAGTTCTGAAGTCCATGTGGCTCTTCACAGTGAATCAGGTGACATGTCTCCAAGAGAATTTGCATCTTTATGACTACTTGATTAAATGTGAGAGCTGGAAGGAAGCTTTGGTTTGACCACCCCACCCCTCCCACGTAACACATGGGGAATCTGAAACCACAGAGAGGTTACTGATTTGTCTAGGGTCACACAGCAAGTTAGCAGCAGCATCAACCCAGAATCCATGTCTCCCAACTGCCAGTCCACTGCCCACTTCACTTCATCTGGCACCTCTCGGCTACACAGTTCACTGCTTTATCCTCTCAAATGAGGACTTCTTCCGCCTCTGAGCCTCATCGTCCTCCTCTGTGAAATGGGATGATAGCTTCCCTCATGGGATAGAGTGTCACATTGAGGATGAAATGGCATGAAAGATTGAAACACACTTTGGAAAATGCCAGAGAGCACTAGGGGTCTAAGATACCACTAGAGTGGGTTTGCAGTTTACAATTACCTTGGCAATCGGACAGGCAGTGGGAGTGTTGGGAGACTCTGGCTCACCCCTGTGTTGGGTTTTAGGTGTTAAGGAAGATGCAGAGACGCCACAGCAGCAACACGGATAACATTCCACCCGAAAGGTAGGCATCCCTGCTTCTGTTCCATCTGAGGGCTCTGGGCTTCGGGTGGTAAGGGGCAACCCGAAACTGGATTGAACAATGCCTTCCCCTCAGAGTCAGTTAGAGTCACAGTGACGGCCTCATACTAAACACTCAATACTTAATAGCTTGCTTTTGCTTTTATGCTAAATTTCAAAGTCTTGTGTGACAGGTGAGCTACCTGACTTATCGGATCAATGATTGTATCTGTGGGATTTTAATTTATAGAGATGTCTTAGCCCATTCAGGCTGCTATCACAGAAATACCATAGAATGGGTGTTTGTTTGTTTTTTGAGATGAAGTCTTGCTCTGTCACCCAGGCTGGAGAGCAGTGTCAGGATCTCGGCTCACTGCAACCTCCACCTCCTGGGCTCAAGCAATTCTCCTGCCTCAACCTCCCAAGCAGCGGGGATTACAGGTGCCTGCCACCACATCCAGCTAATTTTTGTATTGTTAGTAGAGATGGAGTTTCACCATGTTGGCCAGCCTGGTCTCAAACTCCTGACCTCAAGTAATCTACCCGCCTCGGCCTCCCAAAGGGCTGTGATTACAGGCGTGAGCCACAGCGCCTGGCTCTTTTCTTTTTTTTGAGACAGAGTCTCACTATGTCACCAGGCTGGAGTATGGCGGCATGATCTTGGCTCACTACAGCCTCCGCCTCCCAGATTCAAATGATTCTCATGCCTCAGCCTCCCGAGTAATTGTATTTTAGTAGAGACAGGGTTTCACCATGTTGGCCAGGCTGGTCTTGAACTCTTGACCTCAAGTGATCCACCCACCTTTGTCTCCCAAAGTGCTGGGACTATAGGCCTGAGCCACTGAGCCCGGCCAAATGGGTGGTTTAAGTAACAAATATTTATCTCTCACAGTGCTAGGAAGTCTGGAAAGCTCCAGCATATTCAGTGTCTGCTAAAGGCCCACTTTCTGGTTTACTGATGGCCATTCTCTTGCCATATGCTAACATGGTGAAGGGAAATGGATCTCTCTGGGCCTCCTTTTTAGGGGCACTAATCCCATTCGTGATGAGCCCATCGCATCACCTAATCATTCTCAAAGGCCCCACCTCGGTCAGGTTTCTTTTTTGAGACAGGGTCTTGCTCTGTTACCTGGGCTGCAGTGCAGTGGTGATTATGGCTCACTATAACCTCCAAATTCTAGGCTCAAGCAATCCTCCTGCCTCAGCCTCCCAGGTAGCTGGGACTACGGGCATGTGCTCATTAAAAAAAATTTTTTGGTAGAAACAAGGTCTCACTAAGCTGTCCAAACTGGCCTCAAACTCCTGAGCTCAAGCAATCTTCCTACCTCGACCTCCCAAAGCCCTGGGATTACAGGAATGAACCACTGTCCCTGGCGTGGGTTAGGTGTCAACTTAAGAATCTGCAGGGGACACAGACATTCAGATCATAACTCCGAGAAACAACACAGAGAGGCTAATGACGTTGAAAGATGAGTTTTTTATTTCTTTGATTTCCCAAGAGGAGGGGGCATACCGCCGTATGCAGGACCACCTGGGGAAGCACCAGTGTTGGTCAGGAGGCAGAAAGGAGCAAGGAAAAAGCATAGGCCACAGCCTTTATGATGTTTTCTGTGGGAAAGACAGGCAAGGCAGGGGAAACCATTTAGGACTGGCTAGTTTGAATGATGTTGGTGGGCTCTGGGTATCAAGGTGGTCTCTCTCTTTTTTTTTTTTTTTTTCTGTTGCCCAGGCTAGAATGCAGTGGCACAATCTCAACCCACTGCAGCCTTGACCTCTCAGGATCAAGCGATCCTCCCACCTCAGCCTTCTGAGTAGCTGGGACTACAGGCATGCACTACCATGTCCAGCTAATTTTTGTATTTGTAGAGACGGGGTTTTGTTATGTCTTCTAGGCTGGACTCAAATTCCTGGGCTCAAGCGATCTGCCCTCCTTGGCCTCCCAAACTGCTGCTCCCTAGGATTATAAATGCAAGCCACTATGTCCGGCCTCAAGTTGCTCTTTAGTTTGGTATCTAGCCCTGGATGATGTAGGACAGGAGAAATATTGGCTGCATGTGTAAAACTTAGATGAAGGAAGGGCTATGCAGTGACTCACACCTGTAATCCCAACACTTTGGGAGACCAAGGTGGGAGGATAACCTGAGTCTCGGCGTTGGAGACCAGCCTAGATGATATAGGGAAATCCTGTCTCTACAAAAAAAGTTGAAAACTAGCCAGGCATGGTGGTATGTGCCAGTAGTCTCAGCACTTTGGGAAGCCAACGTGGGAGGATTGCTTGGGCCCAGAAGTTTGAGACCAGCCTGAGCAAAATAGAGAGACCCCATTTCTACAAAAAAATGAAAACTTACCAAGCATGGTGGCATGCATCTGTGGTCCGAGTTACTCAGGAGGCAGAGGTGGAGGATTGCTTGAGCCCAGGAGGCAGAGGTTGCAGTGAGCTATGATTGTACCACTGCACTCCAGCCTAGGCAACAGAGTGAGACCCTGCCTCAAAAAAAAAAAAGAAAAAAAAAGTTAGATGAAGCAGCAATTAGGGTTATGGGTTCTGGATCTTAGGGACATGTAAATAACTTTGGCCATAAGTTTGACCCTGTGATTAATGGATACCAAATAGAATCTAAAAAAAAAGGTAATTAAAACACTCATGAGCTAGAATTTTTTTTTTTTCCTTTTTTTTGAGATGGCGTCTCACTCTATCACCAGGCTGGACTGCAGTAGCATGATCTCAGGTCACTGCAAGCTCCGCCTCCCGGTTCAAGCTATCCCCATGCCTCAGCCTCCTGAGTAGTTGGGACTACAGTCACCCGCCACCATGTTTGGCTAATTTTTTTGTATTTTAGTAGAGACGGGGTTTCACCATGTTGGCCAGGTTGGTCTCGAACTCCTGAGCTTGGGCAATCCATCCACCTCAGCTTCCTAAAGTGCTGGGATTAGAGGCATGAACCCCTACTCCCAGCCTAGAATTTCTAGCTATCGAAACCCAAGAGAGAACACACCTGGGGGCCTGTTCTCAGGTTGGGACAGCTTCCAGCCCCGGAAGCCCCGTGTTAGCACATACTTCCAAAGGGTGGGCAGCCAAGCCTTCCCACCCTCACACCCCCTTCCCCCTGTGGCTCAGGGTTGCCTGCAAAATCACAAATATTATCCCCCAGCTCCAGCACCGGGACTACGTTTTGTACGGTGCCTGCCTGTTCTGCAGGGAAGAACCCCAGGCTCAGCCAAACCCCAGCTTGGCCACCTCCCACCTGTGGTGACTTTGGTGCGTGACTTCCCCCTCTAGGTCTCAGCTTCTCCATCCAAAACTGGCAGGTGACAGAACTCAAGAGTTGCTTACGTGCCAGGTGCAGTGGCTCACGCCTGTAATCCCAGCACTTTGGGAGGCCAAGGCAGGCGGATCACCTGAGATCAGGAGTTGGAGACCAGCCTGGCCAACATGGTGAGACCCCGTCTCTACAAAAAATACAAAAATTAGCCGGGTATGGGGGCAGATGCCTATAGTCCCAGCTGCTCAGGAGACTGAGGCAGAATCGCCTGAACCTGGGAGGTGGAGGTTGCAGCGAGACGAGATCATGCCACTGCACTCCGGCCTGGGTGACAGAGTGAGACTCTGTCTCAAAAAGAAGAAAAAAAGAGTTGGTTATGGATGAAGGAGTGAGTGTGAAGATGCAGAAACACAGCATCCGGCTTGTAATAAGCCTACCTGTTGGACCCTTTTCCGCCTCTAAAGATAACATTTCCATCTGCTGTCAAGTGAACTATGAGATCTCTTGGGGGCAGAGACCACAGCAGGAAACTCAAACCATGTATTGAGTGCTTATATTCTGCTAACCGTCACATTAGCCCAGCGAGAGCACCCATTTTACAGATGCAGAAACTGAGGCTCACAGAGGGGAAGAAAATTACCTAAAGTCACACAGCCAGACATTTGGGCCCCCATCCATTCGTCCCCCAGCATTTGTGCTTTGAGATGCCACATTTTGGCTGCCTGCTGTCTGAGCGGAGCCACTTCTCCTCCTGGGTTGCCTCAAGGTCTGGCCCTTAAGTGGTTAAGTTGGAAATGCAGCCTCTGTCTCCCTCTAAGGAATATTCTTTCCTAGTTAGGCTGAAATCTCAGCTGGATGCAGGGGAGAGGCCCAGGGAAGGAAGGCCAGCTATAAAAAGCCCCTTTGTGAGTCGAGTCTTCCCTGAGCCCAGTGAATCCAGAGTGCTGGCAAGCTCAGGGGGACGGGATGGCTTTCTAGGGCCCCTTGGGTGGCCAGGGAGAGAGAGTGGCCTCCTTGTGGGCCAACATGGGTACCTGCCAGGACTCTTGCTTTCTGAGCTGAGCTCCTCGAAGTACAGAAAAAGCTCAAGGTCCCTTGAGGATGATAGCCATGGTGTTTGTTGTCGTTGTCATTATTAATATTATCATTATTATTATCCAGAGCTCGGGGAGGAGGGGTTCATATTTCCTGGGCTCTTGGAGCCAGCAGGGATGGGGCTTGGTTGGGGAGGGAATCCAATCCTGAGTTTCCTCTGTTGCACCAGGTGTTTTTTTTTTTGACACGAGCGTCACTCTGTCGCCCAGGCTGGAGTGCAGTGGCACAATCTTGGCTCACTGCAGCCTCCACCTCCCAAGTTCAAGCGAGATGCTGCTGCAGCCTCCTGAGTAGCTGGGATTACAGATGTGTACCACCATGCCTGGCTAATTTTTGTATTTTTAATAGACAGGGGGCTTCGCCATGTTGGTCAGGTTAGTCTCAAACTCCTGGCCTCAAGTGCTGAGATTACAGGTGTGAGCTACCCTACCCAGTCTGCTTCGAAATCCTGACCTCAACTGATCTGCCCACCTTGGCCTCTCAAAGTGCTGGGATTACAGGCATGAGCCACTGCGCCTGGCCTCACCGCGTTTTTAGTAACGTACTTGCAGGCCCAGTTTGTGCAGCTGGGGAAACCACCGTGTCCCCCTGCTGTGTGTCACAGGTGTTCTGCAAGCTGTTAAATGGTTTTCCATGGATAAAAAGAATTCTGTGGTCAAATAAGTTTGGGGAACACTGGGCTTAAGCAAAGTTCACTTTTTCAGTTGCAGGCCTTCTCAGAGCCTTTAGTACACTTCTTTATGCATTCCTTCAAACAAGATTTATTGAGCATGTTCTGAGTGCCAGGTGTATGGTGTGGGGTGGTAGAACAAGGCTATAGTGTTTGACCTTGTGGAGTGGAGCTCTGTCCAAAGCTATGGTTAGCAGCACTGACTGTACATTAGAATCGTTGTGGTGGGGGGTGGTGGGGAATGGTGGCTCATGCTTATATTCCCAGCATTTGGAGGCCAAGGCAGGAGGATCACATGAGCTCAGGAGTTTGAGACCAGCCTGGCCAACATGGCGAAAACCCATCTCTACAAAAATTACCCAAGCATGGTGCTGTACACCTGTAATCCCAGCTACTCAGGAGGCTGAGACACGAGAATCATTTGAACCCAGGAGGCAGAGGTTGCAGGGAGCCGAGATCACGCCACTGCACTCCACCCTGGGCGACAGAGGGAGACCCTGCTCAAAACAAAAAGAATCACTGAGGGGACTCTGAGTAACTTCAGATGCTGCGGCCCACCCACAAAGATTTTGATTCAATTGGTCTCCAGGGGGGTCAGGGCACCTGTTTTTTCCAGAAGTTCCCCCAAGTGATTATAATAGATGGCCACAGTTGAGAGCCACAGGTCTTGAGAGAAAGATGAGGAATAAAATGACAGCCATGATCAGTCCTGTGTAGGTGACATGATGATGCAGTGAGAACAAGGAGCCGGGGACTGTCATTGTCTGGGAGTGAGGGGAGCCTCCACCCAGGAAGGGAGATGTTAGCTGAAATCTGACGGATGAGCGTGTGTTACCTAGTTGGGATGGGGTGCGGGTAGGAGAGACATCCCGGTGAAGGCGACAGCCTGGAGTAGGAAAGGAGAAGCGGGCACACGATGAGATTAGAGTATGGCAGCTTCATCTCTCTGAATCTCAGTTTCTTTGTCAGTAAGGAACATGATACTTGGGAATGATATTTGTACTTACCTAGAAGGTTCATCTGAGATCTTGGGAAGGAATACAGAATGGGAAACCCTGGGAGCGCTTTTAGTGGGATCATGAAATAATCGAATACAGTTGGCCCTCCATATTCATGGGGGATATTGGTTCCAGGACCCCCAGTGGATACCAGAATATGCAACTGCTCAAGTCGCCTGTATAAAATGGCTAGGACAGTCAGCCGTTTGTATCTGTGGGTCCATGACCCAAGGTTGGTTGAATCCTTAAATATGGATGCTGGACTGTATGTGTTTTATTTTTATTTATTTGCTTAGTGAGAAAACATCTCACCCTGTCACCCAGGCTGGAGTGCAGTGGCGTGAACTCAACTCACTGCAACCTCTACCTCCTGGGCTCAAGCCGTCCTCCCACCTCAGCCTTCTGAATAGCTGGGACTACAGGTGCATGCCACCATGCCCAGCTAATTTTTTAATTTTTTTGTAGAGACAGGCTCTTGCTATGTTGCCCAGGCTGGTCTTGAACTCCTGGACTCAAGGGATCTCCCCACCTTGGCCTCCCAAAGTGCTGGGATTATAGGCGTGAGCCACCATGCCCGGTCTTGTATATATTTGTATATATTTTAAGACATATTTCCTGGAGCCATTTGCAGTGGCACATGCCTATAATCCCAGCTATTCAGGAGGCTGAGGTGGGAGGATCACTTGAGCCCAGGAGTTTGAGGTTCTAGTGAGCTATGATCACACCATTCCAGCCTGGGCAACTCACTGCACGCTCGTGTTTCACCCTGTGGATAACGGTCTCATATGATAGATGACACAAGATCAAATGTGAAAACAGTGGAAATTTTTCCCCAAAGCCTCCTGCTGCCATTTTGGACTGAATGACATCTGGTATACATTTATTAAGTACCTAATGTGTGCCCTGGGTTGTGGGGTCCAGAGAATGAATGAAGCCCAGCCCATTTTCAGTAAGCTCATGGTATATCTGGAGTCCCTTAGCGGTCTGTGGAGGTGCCTGCAGGGTGACAGAAGGAGGGAATGGCTGTTTGTCTTCTTCCCCAACACATGCACATCAAGCACATCAGCTCCACTTGCATCTGTGGTGTGGACTGAGTTTGCAGTATAGTGATTCCTCTTGAAAAGAGGATGAACCCTTGGCCGGGCGTGGTAGCTCTTGCCTGTAATCCCAGCACTTTGGGAGGCTGAGGTGGGTGGATCACCTAGGTCAAGGGTTCAAGGCCAGTCTGGCTAACATGATGAAACCCGTCTCTACTAAAAATACAAAAATTAGCTGGGCATGATGGTAGGTGCCTGTAATCCCAGCTACTCGGGAGGCTGAGGCAGGAGAATCGTTTGAACCTGGGAGGCAGAGGTTGCAGTGAGCTAAGATTGTGCCACTGCACTCCAGCCTGGGGGACAGAGCAAGACTCTGTCTCTAAAGAAAAAGAAAGAAAAGAGAATGAACCCAAGAATAGAAAGATGGTATCCAGACCTCCATGTTCATGGGAAACTCCACTCAGTTCTGAGTTCTCCATTCCTGCAGGGGCAACTCCGGGCTCTCTGTTCCTCTAGCAGCGGCTCTGCAAGAGCCACAGAATCCTTTGCCTGATTCCAACGCAAGAGACCCTTGCTTGGAACTAGGGAAAGCAATTTGGCCCTGCAGGTCTTCCATAAGAACTAGAGATACCGGGCGTGGTGGCTCACACCTGTAATCCCAGCATTTTGGGAGGCCGAGGCGGGCAGATCATCTGAGGTCAGTAGTTCGAGACCAGCCTGACCAACCTGTCGAAACCCTATCTCTACTAAAAATACAAAAAATTAGCTGGGTGTGGTGGTGTATGTCTGTAATCCCAGCTACATGGGAGGCTGAGGCAGGAGGATCGCTTATACCCGGGAGGTAAAGGTCGTGGTGAGCCGAGATTGCACCATTGTACTCCAGCCTGGGCAACAAGAGTGAAACTCCATCTCAAAAAAAAAAAACAAAAAAAAAAAAAAACCAAAAAACCTAGAGATAATAGTTCCCATGTATTGAGCACCTATTATTGCAAAATGTGTTTTAAACTTAATGTGCCCCCCACCCCCAGAATTCTATTCAGGAATAAAGGCCCATTTCTCAGGTGAGAAAGCTGAGTGCAGAGGTATAAGCCCCTAGAAGAGGTGGGGATGCAGTTTGAATGTGGGCCTTCCAGCTAAGTCTTCTTCACGTTACTCTCATGGAAGTCTTCCACCTAAGTGGGTGGGTCCCACCCAGTGCCAGCTGTGACCAAGGCTGGCCCCTCTGGGGAACTGGGAGCCATTGAACTTGAAGATTGCAGAACCAGGGGTCCTTGGGATCTCGAGGTAATTCTAGAATCATAGAATTCTGTGCTCCCTTTTCAACGAAGTGTGCTGGTTACTAAAGTGGGCTCTAAAGAGAGTCGGCCTGGGTTCGAATCTCCCCTGCTCCACCCCTTACCAGCTCTGTGACTCTGGACAAGTTACTTTCTCTCTCTGGGCCTCTGTTTCTTTATCTGTAAAGAGGGGATATCCATAGGACCTAATTTCAGGGTTGATGGGAGGATTTAGTAAGTCAATCAATGCCAAACACTCAGAAGACTATCTGACATATAGCAGGTTTCAATAAAGGTTATGACCTCTTGTTATTGATATTATTTGTGTTAGTTCCTAGGACTGCTATAACAAAGTACCACACCCTGGGGTGCTTCAACAACAGAAATTTCTTTTAACAAGTTCTGGAGGCTGGAAGGCTGAGATCAGGGTATCAGCCAGGTTGGTCCCTTCTCAGGCCTCTCTCCTTGGCTTGTGGATGGCTGTCTGCTCCCTGTGTCTTTATATGGTCTACTCTCTGTACCTGTCTGTGTCCTAATCTCTTCCTCTTCTTTTTATTTTTTTCCTTTTATGACAGAGTCTCTCTGTCGCCCAGGTTGGAGTGCAGTGGCGAGATTTGGCTCACTGCAGCCTCAACATCCTGGGCTCAAGTGATCCTCCCACCTCAGCCTCCTGAGTAGCTAGAGCTACAGTCGGGCGCCACCAGGCCTGGCTGATTTCTTTCTATTTTTGGTAAAGTTGGAGTCTCCCTGTTGCCCAGGCTGGTCTTGAACAACTGGGCTCAAGCAATCCTCCCACCTCTGCCTCCCAAAGCGCTGGGATTACGGGCATCAGCCACTGCAGCCAGCCCCAACGTCTTCTTACAAGGACAACAGTCACACTGGATTAGACCCACTCTAATGATTTCATTTTAACTTCATTGCCTCTTAAGGACCCTGTCTTTAAATGGTCACATTCTGAGGTCCTGGGAGTAAGGACTTCATGTGAATTTGAGAGGGGACACAGCTCCACCCATAATGTAACTGATAGTATTGGTCCCCATCCTCGTCTGGAGTGAGGTCTTTTCCATCTGCCTGACTTCCTGGGGTTTCTCTCCCCTTGTCACCCAGAAACCGCAGCCAGGCACTCAGCTCCGAGGCGAGTGTGGATGAAGGTGGCGTCTTTGAGAGTCTGAAGGCAGAGGCGGCCTCCCCACCAGCGCTCTTCTCGGGCTTATCAGGCAGCCTCCCCACCAGCTCGTTCCCCTCCAGCCTAGTGCTGGGCTCCTCCGCTGGCGGCGGGGACGTGTTCATCCAGATGCCCGCATCCAGGGAGGAAGGAGGGGGCCGGGGCGAGGGGGGCGCCTACCACCACCGCCAGCCCCACCACCACTTCCACCACGGCGGCCACCGCGGGACCTCCTTGCTGCAGCACGTGGGAGGGGACCACCGGGGACACTCGGAGGAGGGAGGCGACGACCAGCCCGGGACTCCTGCCCCCGCCCTGTCCGAGCTGAAGGCTGTGATCTGCTGGCTCCAGAAAGGACTCCCCTTCATCCTGATCCTCCTGGCCAAACTGTGCTTCCAGCATAAGCTCGGTGAGTTCCAGGGGCGTGGCTGTCCTCACCAGGGGCTTCACGAGGCGGTGCGCCTGCAGCCCATGGGGTGGGGGGCTCCTCCTCTGAAGCCCAGGGAGAGGCAGCAGAGACCAACATGGGCTTCAGGGTGTAGGATTCTGAGACAGACCTGGGCTCAAATCCTGGCCGACTAGCTGTGTGACTTGGGGCAAGTCGCTTGGCTTCTCTGAGCCTCGGTTTCCTCATCTGTCTTGTGGGGGTTATGATAGAAACTTCCTCGCTGGTTGGCTGGTGTGAAGGAGTCCTGCGTAATAACTCAGACTGCTGGAGTCTGTACCCTAGCTCTGTCCCCTCCTGGCTGTGTGATGCGAGGTGCATTATTTAACCTCTCTGTGCCTCAGTTTCATCATCTGTAAAGTGGGGTTATTCTTCATGGGATCACAGTGGCATTAGATTTTAGTTAATATGAGTAACACACATTACAATTTTTAATATATATATATATAGAGAGAGAGAGAGAGAAAGAGAAAGAGAGAGAGAGAGAGAGAGAGAGAGAGAGACTGGGTCTTACTCTTTCGCCCAGGCTAGAGTGCAGTGGTGCAGTCTCAGCTCACTGCAACCGTCGCCTCCCAGGTTCAAGCGATCCTCCCACCTCAGCCTCCTGAGTAGCTGGGACCATAGGCGTGTGCCACCATGCCCTGCTAAATTTTAAATTTTTTTGTAGAGTAGAAGTCTCACTATATTGCCCAGGCTGGTCTCAAATTCCTGGGCTCAAGCAATCCTCCCTCCTTGGCCTCCTAAAGTGCTGGGATTACAGGTGTGAGCCACTGCCTGGCTTGTTATATGTATTATTAACATACATTGAAATACTTAACATAGAGCCTGGCACACAGCAAGTGATGGATAAATACTAGCTATTGTTGTTATTAGGGAATAAGATAATGATTCCTAAAGTGCTTAGTCTCCTGTCTGACACATACTCAACAGTCAATAAATTGGCCTCTAGTATAACTGTGGTTTGTTTGTTTGTTTGTTTTGAGATAGAGTTTCACTCTTGTTGCCCAGGCTGGAGTGCAACGGCGTGACCTCGGCTCACCGCATCCTCTGCCTTCTGGGTTCCAGCAATTCTCCTCCCTCTCCTGAGTAGCTAGGATTACAGGCACCCACCACCATGCCCAGCTAATTTTTGTATTTTTTGGTACAGACGGGGTTTCACTATGTTTGCCAGCTGGTCTCAAACTCCTAACCTCAGGTGATCTGCCTGCCTCAGCCTCCCAGAATGCTGAGATTACAGGCACGAGCCATTGTGCCCAGCCTAGTATGCTGTCATTGTTATTATTAATGTTATTTATTGGACTTTTGTTTGTTTGTTTATTTGAGACTGAGTCTTGCTCTGTCACCAGGATGGAGTGCAATGGTGCAATCTCAGCTCACTGCAAACCTCCGCCCTGAGGTTCAAGCGATTCTTGTGTCTCAGCCTCTTGAGTAGCTGGGATTATAGGCACCCACCACCACACCTGGCTAATTTTTTTAAATTTTTAGTAGAGATGGGGTTTTGCCATGTTGGCCAGGCTGGTCTCGAACTCCTAACCTCAAGTGATCCACCTACCTCAGCCTCCTAAAAGGAATGAATTAACAGCTCATGCTATTAATTTAGATGGCTGGGATTACAGGCATGAGCCACCGTGCCCGGCTTACTTATTAGATCATGGTGTTGCTGTGCCCTGGCCGGTTTATAGGCTGTTGTTTTAGTTCTGCAGTAGGAGTGATGGTAAGAATTATCTTGTGGCCTACCACTTTCCATGAGAAAATATTGTCAGGTGGGTTGGCTCATGCCTGTAATCCCAACATGTTTCGAGGCCGAGGTGGGAATATTGCTCAAGGCCGCGAGTTCAAGACCAGCCTGGGAAACATAGTGAGAGCCTATCTCTACCAAAAATAAAGAGAGAGAGAGCCTCGAGAGGAGGTGAGACCATTCTTTATTTCTTATTTTCTTCTCTCTGATGAGTGACAGCTCGCTCGGATTCCTCTCCCTTCCTTGCTGAGTGCTTCCCTATCAGCCCTCCCTTTCTGTTCCTATAAGCGAAAGCCGGCATGTTCCCCGTTACCCTGAATTCTGGCAAAATCACAGCTAAGTTTTGTTTTGTGAGTATGGTCATTTTCTTTTTCACTTGGCAGGTTTTTTTGTTTTTTAATCAAAGAGAAGGGTAGAAAAAAGGATTACAGGGCCACTCATTCTTGCTTTATATGTTTTAAGGGAAGAAACACAGTAGATCTGGAAAAATACCTGGAGTGCACATACCTATTAAAAGAGCAAGTAAGGCTGGGCACGGTGGCTCACCCCTATAATTCCAGCACTTTCGGAGGCCGAGGTAGGTGAACCACTTGAGGTCAGGAGTTTGAGACCAGCGTGGCCAACATGGTGAAACCCCATCTCTACTAATAATTAAAAAATTAGCTGGGCATGGTGGTGCACACCTGTAATCCCAGCTATTCAGGAGGCTGAGACACCAGAATCACTTGAACCCAGTGGGTAGAGGTTGCAGTGAGCTGAGATTGCACCACTGCACTCCAGCCTGGGCGACAAAGTGAGACAGTGTCTCAGAAAAACAAAAAAAACAAGTAAGTGCATCAGGTGAAAGGAATCCTGTCTGCAAATAATAAAAAGCAGGACTCAAAAATCATTGTTCCGGAAGAATTCCAAGATTGTAGCTTGGCAAACAGCGGCAATTAAATGTCTGGTGGAAGAAAATTCAATTCCGTTCTCCCATCTGCCTGAGTCAGGTTTGTCTGTTAGCTGGGATTTTTTTTCTCATTGAACATTAAACTTGAATTCCTTATAGTGCTGTGAGTTTTTTCTTTTTCTTCTTTTTTTTTTTTTTTTTTGAGAGAGTCTTGCCTGTTGTCCAGGCTGGAGTGCACTGGTGTGATCTCAACTCACTGCAGTCTCTCCATCCTGGGTTCAAGCAATTCTTGTGCCTCAGCCTCCTGAGTAGCTGCGACTACAGGTGTTCGCCACCATGTCCGGCTAATTTTTGTATTTTTCGTAGAGATGTGATTTCACCATGTTGGCCAGGCTCATCTCAAACTCTTGGCCTGAAGTGATCTACCCACCTCGGCCTCCCAAAGTGCTGGGATTACAGGCATGAGCCACGGCACCCAGCTGTGAGTTTTTTCAGTGTGTGCTTTTATCACAAATTCTATCTGATTCTATCAATCAGATTCTTTTTGAAAGTAGATATAATAAGAGGCATCATTTACTAACTGCTAAGGATTATGATCTAGAAGCTTTATCCCTCTATGAGGTATAAGTAATGTTATTGCTCTGTCCATTTTACACCTGAGGAAACTGGGGCTTAGAGAGGTGCCAAGCTCACACAGAGAGGAAGGGCAGAGCTGGGATTTGAACCCAGGCCTTACCAGACTGCACAGTGCTGATCTGGTGCTATAGTATCCCCACAGGGACCTAATCCTGTCCCTAAGTCAGAACGGCTCAAAATTCCCAGCAATTTAGATGGCAAATCCCCCAGAAGCAGGATTTTTAACTCTGAAGGGACCAGGGGTGTGTCTTTTCCCCCACGTTGCTCAGCACCCTGGGCTAGGCCTGATGAGTCTAAGTGGGTGATGTCAAGCCCTCCTCTGTCCTGCAGGCATCGCTGTGTGCATCGGGATGGCCAGCACCTTCGCCTATGCCAACTCCACGCTCCGAGAACAGGTCTCTCTGAAGGTGAGTCACCTGGCGACCTAGTCTCTGGTGGCTGCTGCAACAAATAGCCACAGGCCAGGCGCAGTCTTCCCCCCAAGTCTCCAACATCCATTGTATCATTTGTATGCCTTTGCATCCTGATAGCTTAGCTCCCACATGGCAGTGAGAACATACGATGGTTGGTTTTCCATTCCTGGGTTACTTCACTTAGAATAATAGTTTCCAATTTCATCCAGGTCACTGCAAATGCTGTGAATTCATTCCTTTTTATGGCTGTGTAGTATTCCATTAGATATATATATATACGTATACATATATACATATATGCATATATACACATATAAATATATACACACACACACACACACAGAGAGTTTCTTTATTCACTCATTGATTGAGGGGCGTTTGGGTTGGTTCCACGATTTTGCACCTGTGAATTGTGCTGCTATAAACATGAATGTACAAGTATCTTTTTGGAATAATGACTTCTTTTCCTCTGGGTATATACCCAGTAGTGGGATTACTGGATCAAACGCTAGTTCTTCTTTTAGTTCTTTAAGGAATCTCCACACTGTTTTCCACAGCAACTGTACTGGTTTCCATTCCCACCAGCAGTGTAGAAGTGCTCCCTTCACCTCATCCACACTAGCATCTATTGTTTTTTGATTTTTTGATGATGGCCACTCTTGCAGGAGTGAGGTAATATCACATTGTGGTTTTGATTTGCATTTCCATGGTCATTAGTGATGTTGAGCATTTTTTCATGTTTTTTTTTTGGCCATTTGTATATCTTCTTTTGAGAATTGTCTATTCATGTCCTTAGCCCACTTTTTGATGGGATTGCTTTTTTCTTACTGATTTGTTGGAGTCCGTTGTAGATTCTGGATATTAGTCCTTTGTCAGGTGTACAGATTGTGAAGGTTTCTCCCACTCTGTGGCTGGTCTGTTTACTCTATTGACTGTTCCTTTTGCCGTGCAAAGGCTCTTTAGTTTAATTAGCTCCCAGCAATTTATCTTTGTTTTTATTGCATTTGCTTTTGGGTTCGTGGTCGTGAAATTCCATGCCTAAGCCAATGTCTAGAAGGGTTTTTCCAATGTTATCTTCTAGAATTTTTATAGTGTCAAGTCTTAGGTTTAAATCCTTAATCCATCTTGAGTTGATTTTTGTACAAGGTGAGAGATGAGGACCCAGTTTCATTACCCTACAGGCGCCTAGTCAATTATCCCAGCACCATTTGTTGAAAAGGGTACCATTTCCCTACTTTATGTTTTTGTTATGTTCAGTTAGCTGGAAGTATTTGGTTTATTTCTGGGTTCTCTATTCTGTTCTAATGGTCTATGTCCCTATTTTTATACCAGTATCATGCTGTTTTGGTGACTATGGCTTTATAGTATAGTTTGAAATCAGGTAGTGTGATGCCTCCAGATTTGTTCTTTTTGCTTAGTCTTGCTTTGGTCATGTGGTTCTTTTTTGGTTCCATGTGAATTTTAGAATTGTTTTTTCTAATTCTGTGAAGAATGATGGTGGTATTTTGATGGGAATTGCATTGAATTTGTAGATTGCTTTTGGCAGTATGGTCATCTTCACGATATTGATTCTACCCATTCATGAGCATGGGATGTGTTTCCATTTGTTCATGTCATCTCTGATTTCTTTCAGCAATGTTTTGTAGTTTTCCTTGTAGAGGTTTTTTGACTCCTTAGTTAGGTATATTTCTAAGGTTTTTTTTCTTTCTTGCAGCTATTGTAAAAGGAGTTGAGTTCTTCTTGATTTGATTTTCCACCTGGTCACTGTTGGTATATCGAAGAGCTACTGATTTGTGTACATTAATCTTGTATCTGGAAACTTTGTGTTTTTGTTTTTGTTTGTTTTTTGAGACAGAGTTTTGCTCTTGTTGCCCAGGCTGGAGTGTAATGGCACGATCTCAGCTCCCTGCAACCTCCACCTCCAGGGTTCAAGTGAGTCTCCTGCCTCAGCCTCCAGAGTAGCTGGGATTACAGACGTGTGCCACCATACCCGGCTAATTTTGTATTTTTAGTAGAGATGAGGTATCTCCATGTTGGTCAGTCTGGTTTTGAACTCCCAACCTCAGGTGATCTGCCCTCCTTGGCCTCCCTAAGTGCTGGGATTACAAGTGTGAGCCACCATGCCTGGCCAAAACTTGGTTTTATGTTGGCTGTGGATTTATCATAGATGGCTTTTATTATACTAAGGTATGTCCCTTCTATGCCAATTTTGCATAGATTTTTAATCATAAAGGGACGCTGGATTTTGTCGAATGCTTTTTCTGCATCTATTGAAATGATCATGTGATTTTTGTTTTTAATTCTGTGTATGTAGCGTATCACATTTATTGACTTGTGCACGTTAAGCCATCCCTGCATCCGTGATATGAAACCTACTTGAGCATGGTGGATTATCTTTTTGATATGTTGTTGGATTTGGTTAGCTAGTATTTTGTTATGCATTTTAGCATCTATATTCATCAAGGATATTTATTGGTCTGTGGTTTTCTGTTTTGGTTATGTCCTTTCCTGGTTTTGGTATTAAGGTGATGCTGGCTTCATAGAATGAATTAGGGAGGGGTCCTTCTTTCTCTATCTTGTGGAATAATGTTAAAAGGATTGGTACCAGTTTTCTGAATATCTAGTAGAATTCTGCTGTGAATCTGTCTGGTCCTGGACTTTTTTTGTTGTTGGTATTTTTTAAATTACCATTTCAATCTTGCTGCTTGTTATTTGTCTTTTTAGGATATCTAATTCTTCCTAATTTAAGCTAGGAGGGTTGTATTTTTCCAGGAATTTATCTATCTCTTCTAGGTTTTCTAGTTTATGTGTGTAAAGGTGTTCATAGCAGCCTTGAATGACCTTTTGTATTTCAGTGGTGTCAGTTGATGTATCTCCTTTTTCGTTTTTTTAGTGAGGTTATTTGGATTTTCTGTTTTCTTTTCCTGGTTAATCTTGCCAATGGTCTGTCAGTTTTATTTATCTTTTCAAAGAACCAGCTTATTGTTTCATTTATCTTTTGAATTGTTTTTCTGTTTCGATTTTATTTCGTCCTGCTCCGCTCTTGGTTATTTCCTTTCTTCTGCTGGGTTTGGGTTTGGTTTGTTCTTGTTCCACTAGTTCCTTGAGGCGTGACCTTACAGTGTCAGTTTGTGCTCTTTCAGTCTTTTTGATGTAGGCATTTAGGGCTCTGAACTCTCCTCTTAGCACTGCCTTTGCTGTATCCCACAGGTTGTGATAGGTTGTGTCATTATTGTCTTTCAGTTCGAAGAATTTTTTAATTTCCATCTTGATGTCGCTTTTGACCCAGTGCTCAGTCAAGAGCAGGCTATTTAATTTCCATGTATTTGCATGGTTTTGAAGGTTCCTTTGGAGTTGATTTCCAGTTTTATTCCACTGTGGTCTAAGAGAATACTTGATATAATTTCAGTTTTCTTAAATTTATTGAGGCTCGTTTTGTGGCCTATCATATGGTTTATCTTGGAGAAAGTTCCATGCACTGTTGAATAGAATGTGTATTCTGTGGTTGTCGGATGAAATGTTTTGTATATGTCTGTTTAGTCCATTCGTTCCAAGGTATAATTTATTTTTATTTATTTATGTTTATATTTTTATTTATTTATTTTGAGACCGGGGTTTCACTTTTGTTGCCCAGGCTGGAGAGCAATGGTGAGATCTCGGCTCACTGCAACATTGCCTCTGGGGTTCAAGCAATTCTCCTGCCTTAGCCTCCCAAATAGCTGGGATTATAGGTGCCCGCCACTAAGTCCTGCTAATTTTTGTATTTTTAGTAGAAACAGGGTTTCACTGTGTTGGCTAGGCTGGTCTTGAACTCCTTACCTCATGATCTGCCCGCCTCCACCTCCCAAAATGCTGGGATTATAAGCATGAGCCATCGCGCCCAGCCTCCAAGGTATAATTTAAATCCATTGTTTGTTTGTTGCCTTTCTGTCTTGACGACCTGTCTAGTGCTATCAGTGGAGTATTGAAGTCCTCCACTATTATTGGGTTGCTTTCTATCTCATTTCTGAGGTCTATTAGTAATTGTTTTATAAATTTGGAAGCTCCAGTGTTAGGTGCATATATGTTTAGAATTGTGGTATTTTCCGAACAAGGCCTTTTACCATTATATAATATCCCTCTTTGTCTTTTTAAACCACTGCTGCTTTGAAGTTAGTTTTTTCTGACATAAGGATAGCTACCCCTGCTCCCTTTTGGTGTCCATTTGCATGAAATGCCCTTTCGTACCCCTTTACTTTATGTGAGTCCTTGTGCGCAAGATGAGTCTCCTGAAAGCAGCAGTTGGTTGGTTGGTGAGCTCTTATCTATTCTGCAGTTCTGTGTCTTTTAAGTGGAGAATTTTGTCCATTTACATTCAGTGTTAGTATTGAAATGTGAGGTACCATTGCATTCATTATGCTCTTTGTTGCCTGTGTACTTTGGTTTTTTCATTTTTTGTTTTTGCTTTTTAACTTACATTTTTGTTTTATGGTCCTGTGTGATGTATGCTTTAAAGAGGTTCTGTTTTGATGTGTTTCCAGGATTTGTTTCAAGATTTAGAGCTCCTTTTAGCAGTTCTTGTAGTGCTGACTTGGCAATAGGAAATTCTCTCAGCATTTGTTTGTCTAAAAAAGACTGTATCTTTCCTTCATATATGGCTATTAGTTTCACTGGATACAAAATTCTTGGCTAGTAATTGTTTTGAGGAGGCTGAAGATAGGGCCCCAATCTTTCTTAGCTTGTAGGGTTTCTGCTGAGAAATCTGCTGTTAATCTGATAGATTTTCCTTTATAGGTTACCTGGTGCTTCTGTCTCACAGCTCTTAAGATACTTTCTTTTGTCTTAACTTTGGATAACCCGATGACAGTGTGCCTAGGCAAAGATCATTTTGCAATGAATTTCCCAGGTGTTTTTTGTGCTTCTTGTATTTGGATGTCTAGGTCTCTAGCAAGGCCAGGGAAGTTTTCCTCTATTATTCCCCCGAATATTTCCAAATTTTCAGAATTCTCTTCTTCAGGAACACTGACTGATTATTCTTAGGTTTGGTCATTTAATATAATCCCAGACTTCTTGGAGGCTTTGTTCATATTTTCTTATTTTTCTTTGTCTTTGTTGGATTGGGTTAATTCAAAGACCTTGTCTTCAAGCTCTGAAGTTCTTTCTTCTACTTGTTCAATTCTATTCCTGAGACGTTCCAGAACATTTCACATTTCTAAAAGTGTGTCCAAAGTTTCCTGAATTTTTTATTGTTTTTTTCTTTAAGCTATCTATTTCCATGAATATTTCTCCCTTCGCTTCCTGTATCGTATTTTGGATTTCATTGCATTGGGCTTTGCCTTTCTCTGGTCCCTGCCTGATAAGCTTAATAACTAGCCGGCTGAAGTCTTTTTCAGGTAAATCAGGGATTTTTTTTTTTTTTTTTTTTTTTTTTTTTGAGACGGAGTTTCACTCATGTTACCCAGGCTGGAGTGCAATGGCGCGATCTCGGCTCACCGCAACCTCCGCCTCCTGGGTTCAGGCAATTCTCCTGCCTCAGCCTCCTGAGTCGCTGGGATTACAGGCACGCACCACCATGCCCAGCTGATTTTTTGTATTTTTTAGTAGAGACGGGGTTTCACCATGTTGACCAGGATGGTCTCGATCTCTTGACCTCGTGATCCACCCGCCTCGGCCTCCCACAGTGCTGGGATTACAGGCGTGAGCCACCGCGCCCGGCCTTTTTTTTTCTTGCTTTGGATCCATTGCTGGTGAACTAGCGTGATTTTTGTGGGGTGTTGAAGAGCCTTGTTTTGTCATATTACCGGGGTTGGTTTTCTGGTTCCTTCTCTTTTGGGTAGGCTCTGTCAGAGGGAAGGTCTAAGGCTGAAGGCTGTTATTCGGATTCTTTTGTCCCATGGGGTGTGCCCTCATTGTAGTACCCTCCCCCTTTTCCTGTGGATGTGGCTTCCTGTGAGCCAACTGCAGTGATTGTCTGTCTTCTGGGTCGAGCCACCCAGTGAGTCTACCTGGCTCCTGGCTGGTACTGAAGGTTGTCGGCACAGAGTCCTGTGACGTGAACCGTCTATGGGTCTCTCAGCTGTGGATACCAGTGCCTGTTCCCATGGAGGTGGCAGAGGGTGCAGCGGACTCCGTGAGGATTGTCAGCTTTGGTGGTTTAATGCTCTATTTTTGTGTTGGTTGGCCTCCTGCCAGGAGGTGGCGCTTTCCAGAGAGCCTCAGCTGTGGTAGTGTGGAGAGGAACCTGCGGGGCACCCTAGAACTCCCAAGTTTACGTGCCCTTTGTCTTCTGCTACCAGGGTGGGCAAGAAGGACCATCAGGTGGGGGTGGGGCTCGGCGGTCTTTGCTGTGGGGGATGGGGGTGAGATTCCCAGGTCACTGGAGTTGTGTACCAAGGAGGATTATGGCTGCCTCTGCTGAGTCATGTAGGTCGTCCGGAAGTGGGGGAAAGCCGGCAGCCACGGGCCTCGCCCGGCTCCCAGGCAGACCGAAGGGCCAGTCTCACTCCCACGTGCCCCCGCAACAGCCCCCAGACTGTTTCCAGGTGGAGGGCGATAGGGGCTTGAAAGCCTGCCCCAGGCTCTCCACCTCCCAGCTGCCAAAGAAAAGGGCTTAGTTCTTCCCGCACCTGTGGAGTCTGCACACCGGATGCGCGTCCTCCCGAGAGTTCTGGCCAGGAGGCTCCTTACCCTGTTCAAATTGTTACAGAGTTCAGCTAGAGATTTGCTTCTCCCTGTGGAGTTATACCCCTTACCCTCCCGTTGGATCTCTGTGGTGCCAGCGGGGAATGGGCTGCTCGGGGACCCAGCGAGCTCCCAGGGCCCTTCTGCTGCTTCCTCTGCCCTGCATTTCACGCGCTCTCCAAACTGACTCAGCGCCAGGAAAAGTCGGAAACCTCTCCCGCAGACAGCCCTTCAGCTTCTCCACTGGGGGTGAGTGCTCGGGAGAGGAGGGTCCCCCTTTCCCACTTCCGCAGTTGGGGCACTCCCAGCTTTGGGGGGCCCCCCTGGGTCCTGCAGGAGCAGTCTGCTTCTTTCAGAGAGGCTGTGGGTCCTCTTCAGATTGCTGGTTTGTTTTTGCAGTTGATCTCCTAGAGCTAAGATTCACAATGCGAGCTTCCATACGCTGCTCTGTCTGGAGCGTCAGTCTAGCTCTGCCTCCCGTCCGCCATGATCTCTCTAAAACCTCTTCTTTTACTCTTTTATTTTGTAATTTTTAGAGACAGATTCTCACTCTGGCACCCAGGTTAGAGTGCAACGGCATGACCATAGCTCATGGCAGCCTCCAACTCCTGGGCTCAAGTGATCCTCCTACCTCAGCCTCCAGAGAGGCCATTCTTCTGCCTGCCACCCCCAGGTAGATCCCTGCGTGTTCCTTTCTTCTCTCCAACAGCCGCATCTCTTCCGTACCCCTGACCCAGTCCCTTTACCCTGCAGACATTCAGCTCATTAGCTCACTTTCATTTTTTGGTGTTTTGTTTGGGATGGAGTCTTGCTGTGTTGCCCAGGCTGGAGTGCAGTGGCATGATCTTGGCTCACTGCAACCTCTGCCTCCCAGGCTTAAGCAATTCTGCTGCCTCAGTCTCCCCAGTAGCTGGAACTACAGACACACACCACTATACCCGGCTAATTTTTTGTATTTTTAGTAGAGACGGGGTTTCACCACATTGGCCAGGCTGGTCTCGAACTCCTCACCTCAGGTGATCCTCATGTCTTGGCCTCTGAAAGTGCTGGGATTACAGGTGTGGGCCTCTGTGCCCGGCCCCATTAGGTTACTTGCATTCCACCCTCGTGCTTATGGCCATCCCTCTTATGCTGCTGGGTAGTCATAGAGCTTCACCACCATCCTCCTGAATGTCCTGTGTCTGCTGAGCACTAATTGCGTGCCTGGCACAGTGCTGAGCCCGTTGCTCATCTCAGCAGGTTCATCCCAGCAACCTGGGAGGGAAACAAAATTATTCTTTTGTCATTTTCCCACCGAGGAAAGAGTGGCTCAGAGACACTGGGTTCCTTGCCTGAGGTCACACAGCCAGTTCCAGTGCTGGCATCATGACTTGCATCCAGGTAGTTGAGCCTGTGCTCATCCCAGGTTCAAATCCCTGCTCCTCCATCCCCCTGCAGACCCTCAAATAGGTTACCTTGGTGATCTCAGACTCAGGCGCCGCCTCTGGAAAAGAGCCTGGTGGCACCAATTCACAGACCTGTTGAAAGGACTGAATGGAGCAGTGCAGCCAGGCCCATTGTGATGGTTCATGCCTATAATCCTAACCACTTGGGAGGCTGAGGCATGAGAATCATTTGAATCAGGAAGACAGAGGCTGCAGTGAGCCTAGATCACGCCACCATACTCCAGCCTGGGTGACAGAGTGAGACTCTGTCTCAAAAATAAAGAGCCAGGCGCTGTGGCTCTCACCTGTAATCCCAGCACTTTGGGAGGCCAAGGTGGGGGGGGGGTGGGTCACTTGAGGTCAGGAGTTCGAGACCAGCCTGAACAACATGGTGAAATCCCATCTCTACTAAAAAAAAAATACAAAATTAGCCAGGCGTGGTGGCACACGTCTGTAATCCCAGCTACTAGGGAGGCTAAGGCAGGAGAATTGCTTGAACCTGGGAGGTGGAGGTTGCAGTGGGCTGAACTCACCTCATTGCACACCAGCCTGGGCAACAAGAGTGAAACCTCATCTGAGAGAGGGGAGGGAGAAAGAGAGAGAGAGAGAGAAAGAAAGAGTGAGTGAGTGCATATAAGGTGTTTGGCACGAGTACCAGGCATGGTGGCTTATGCCTGTAATCTTAGCAACTCAGGAGGCTGAGGTGGGAGGATCCCTTGAAGCCAGGAGTTGGAGACCAGCCTGGGCAACATAGCAAGACCCTCTCTTCTCTACAAATTATTATTATTATTTTTTTTTGAGATTGAAGTCTCACTCTGTCACCGAGGCTGGCATGCAGTGGTGCAATCTTGGCTCACTGCAACCTCTGCCTCCTGGTTGTTCAGGCAATTCTCCTGTTTCACCCTCCTGAGTGGCTGAGATTACAGGCGCACACCACCATGCCTGGCTAATTTTTGTATTTTTAGTAGAGATGAGGTTTTACCACATTGGCCAGGCTGGTCTTGAAGGCCTGACCTCAGGTAATCCGCCTGCCTTAGCCTCCCAAAGTGCTGGGATTAGAGGTGTGAGCCACTGTGCCCAGCTTACAAATCTTTTTTAAAACATTAGCCAGGTATGGGGGCATGTGCCTATCATCCTACCTATTCAGGAAGCTGAAGAGGAGCATTGCTTGATCCCATAAGTTCGAGGCTGCAGTGAGCTATGATTGCACCACTGCACTCCAGCCTGGGCAACAGAGCAAAACCTTCTCTGTTAAAAAAAAAAGAAAGAAAGAAAGAAAGAAAGTGATGTTTAGAATGGTGCCTGGCATATAAAAAAAAACATTTAATTGAACTATTTTTTAAAAGTCTGTGCTTTCAGGAAAAAAAAAAAATCTCATCAAAAAGTGGTCTAAGGATGTAAAAAGGCAATTCTCAAAAGAAGATATACAAATGGCCAGCAAACCTATAAAGCAATGCTCAACATCTCTAATGATCAGGGAAATGCAAATCAAAACCATAATGCAATACCACGCAAGAATCCCCATCATCAAAAAATAATAGATGTTGGCGTGGATTTGGGAACACTTCCACACTGCTAGTGGGAATGTAAACTAGTACAACCACTATGGAAAATAGTGTGGAGATTCCTTAAAGAACTAAGAGTAGAACTACCATTTGATCCAGCAATCCCACTACTGGGTATCTACCAAAGGATAAGAAGTCATTATATGAAAAAATACTCACACACACGTTTATAGCAGCACAGTTCGCAATTGTAAAAATGTAGAACCAGCCCAAATGCCCATCAGTAACAAGTGGGTAAAGTAGCTGTGGTATATGTATGCAATGGAATGCTATTCAGACATAAAAAGGAGATTAATGGCATTCTCAGCCACCTGGATGGGATTGGAGATGACTATTCTAAGTAACTCAGGAATGGGAAACCAAACATCGTATGTTCTCACTCGTAAGTGGGAGCTAAGCTATGAGGACGCCAAGGCATAAGAATGATACAGTGAACTTTGAGGACTCTGAGGGAAAGGATGGGAAGGGATGAGGGGTAAAATACTATAAATTGGGTGCAGTGTATATAGGTCAGGTGATGGGTGCACGAAAATCCCACAGATCAGCACTAAAGAATGTACTCATGTGATACCACTGTTCACCAAAAACGTATGGAAATAAATTTATTTCTTCAGAAAAAGTCTGTGCTTTCTACTGCACAGGTGATCCCATAATAATCACCAGCTTCACTGACCCATCTATAGTATCATCTGCTTTCTCAAAAGCACTTGGTCCTCCATGTATCATGGAGGACAGCCCAGTTTCCATTTGCACATGAGCGCCTTGAGGTTCAGAGTTGGGGACAGAGTCAGAGGTCCTTCCTGACCCTTAGTCTCATTTTCTTTATGCAAACTCCTCTCTGCTGCTGTTAAAACAGTAGGAGGGGCCAAGGACAGTGGCTCACACCTATAATCCCAGCACTCTGTGAGGCTGAGGTGGGTGGATCATCTAAATTCAGGAGTTCAAGACCAGCCTGGCCAATATGGTGAAACCCTGTCTCTACTAAAAATACAAAAATTAACTGGGCATGGTGGCGGGTGCCTGTAATCCCAGCTACTCAGGAGGCTGAGGCAGGAGAATCACTTGAACCCAGGAGGTGGAGGTTGTAGTGAGCTGAGATTGCGCCACCACACTCCAGCCTGTAGGAGGCGGCTTTGAGGGCTAGGTCTCTCTCAAAGGCAGTAACATCTAAATGATGCTTAACTTAAATTGTAGTAGCTGAGAGGATGTCTGTATCCATGGATGGGCCTCCAGGGGTCCTTGATCCCCATGAAGACACAGGTGACATATTGTGCATGCCCGTATGTGCATGTTTTCCATCAGAGCAGGTCTGCGTGGGCCTTAGTAAGCTTAGGGTCTCAGCTTATTAGGAGAGAACTACCTTCTTTGTCCTTCAGATTCTGTCTTCCCAGAACGTGGCTAATTCCCTCTTCCTAGTGCACCTTTGGTTTGGATTCATAGAGAATTAAACTGGAATCTATTATTTATTGGAGCACAAAGAGCTGCCGGGTGGATTAATCACACTGATAAGAGCAGTTGGTTGGTTGGAGGTGGTTTCTAGCATCATTAACCTTGACCGCTCCTGGAGTGATGGGTGGATGGAGATATGCATTTGTGTCATCCACTCTCTGGAAATGTGCTTCGTAACAGTGTGTGGGGCACTGAACTGTGTCTGGAGACAGTGTGTATTGAGCATTTACCGAAACCACAGGGAAGGTTACACTGGGAAAGTTATGACCTCATCTTATTCCAGCAATGCAGCCAGTCCAGTCCAAGAAAAGACACGAGCTGTTGAGAACCCGCATCACAGGGGTCTGCGTATGTGTCCCAGGGCACACCGGCAGAAACACGCTCCTCTTTGCACCTCCTTCAGACACTTCCTAGGATTGCTCTCAGGCGATAAAACTGCTGGGAAACAGCAAACAGGATTTCCAGTGTGTCTTCCTGGGGATGAAACAGGAACGAGGCTGAAGAAAGAGCAATGGGGCTGGATTGTGTAGGGCTTTGAGAGTTAGGTGTGTACGTTTGGGTTTAACCCTACACTGTGGCCCTCCAGGGAATGGTCAGTCCGGGGCAGTGGGCCAGAGGTCTGTCCTACAACAAGTGAAAGCAGAAATTCCCAGCCTCTAGATCTGAATCTGCTGCTGGCTTGTAAACTCTTATCAGTCCTACCCCTTAGCAAGCTTGAAATATGAAATGTTTGCATTTCAAAATTTGACTTTTGCCTGTAATTTCAGTGTTTTGGGAGGCTAAGGCAGGAGGATCACTCGAAGCCAGGAGTTCAAGACCAGCCTGAGCAACACAGCAAGACCCTGTCTCTACAAAAAAAAAATTTTTTTTGTTTTAATTAGCCAGGTATACTGATGCCTGCCTGTGATGCTAGGTACTCAGGAGGCTGAGGCAGGAGGATCACTTGGGCCCAGGAGTTCACAATGAGCTATGATCACACTACTGCACTCCAGCCTAGGCAACAAAAAAGTAAATAAAAATAAAAATTTTGATTTAATCTTTAACAACAACCTCATTTTCGAATGAAGACACTGAGACTCAAAACACATGCCCTTGACGTTTCTTAACCTCTCTGTGCTTCGCTCTTATGAGCATTTTATGCACTTTAATTCTTACAGCTCTATAAGGTAGATATACTTACCTGGCAGGGGAGATGCCGTGATCACGAAGGTGGTTTTCCCAGGGTGAGGCTTATCCATTGCACTCCGGATGTGCCAACCTTTGCAGTTTCCCCAAATGTGGGAAACTCGACTGCATAATTTGTGGTAGTGGGGGACTGCATTTTTTTAAAAACTGTATGAGGTAGATACTAAGATATACCCAATTTCCAGATGAGAAAAGGGAAACTGAAAGAGTTTAAATAACTTGACTGGAGTTGGACAGCTCCCACACAGGATTTGACCGGGGATTTGAATGCGTGCCATCCCAGTCCAGAGTCTACTACGAACCATGGTGCTGTCTTGCCTTTCTAGGTAGTTGATCAAGCATATATCCACCATTCTGCCACCTGCTCTGTGACCACCGCCTGGGTCTCAGTTGGATGGAAAGGTGCTGGTGCCCTTCCCCTCACCTTCAGCACCACTTCCTTCAAAACTTTGACAAAGCGAAAAGCTGCCAGTCATCAGGGTACATTCTGGAAGGTTCTGCCACGTGTATCTTTGGTATCACAGATCTCTTGCTTTGTCTCCAGGAGAAGAGGTCGGTGCTGGTCATCTTGTGGATCTTGGCCTTTCTGGCGGGGAACACCCTCTATGTGCTTTATACATTCAGCTCCCAGCAGCTATACAACAGGTGAGCGTGGGAGTCTGACCCCCACCATGGGAGAGTGGGGCACTTGGCTGGGCTTGGGGCACATACCTTTCACTTTGGAACAAGGCACGAGCTCTATGTCACATTGTAACTTCCAAATTCCACCCTGCTGTTACTACACACATATACCTAGACCACACTCAGTAGTAAAATTCAAGGCAAGCCACATAGGTAAACTAACACCTTCTAGTTACCAAACACTAAACAGAAACAAGTGCAATCAATTATAATACTTGATTTTATTTAACCCAGTATATCCAAAATATTTGGGGGTTGTTTGTTTTTGGTTTTTTTTTTGAGACAGGATCTCGCTGCATCACGCAGGCTGTCAGTGGTGTGATCACGGCTCACTGCAGCCTCGACCTCCCTGGGTTCAGGTGATCCTCCCACCTCAGCCTCCCCAGTAGCTGGTACTACAGGTTCATGCCACTACACCTGGCTAATTTTCATATTTTTTGTAGAGATGCGGTTTCCCTATGTTGCCCAGGCTCGTCTCAAATGCCTGAGCTCAAGAGATCCACCTGCCTTGGCCTCCCAAAGTACTGGGATCAATAATAGGCATGAGCCACTGCGCATGGCCCCAAAAGATTGTCCTTTCAACATGCAATCAACATAAAAATCATAAATGAGATATTTTACGTTCTTTTTTCACATTAAGTCTTTGTAATCTGGTATCTTTGTAATCTGGTATCACGCCTGTAATCCCAGCACTTTGGGAGGCCAAGGCAGGTGGATCACCTGAGGCCAGGAGTTCAAGACCAGCCTGGCCAACACTGTGAAACCCCATCTCTACTAAAAATACAAAAATTAGCCTGGCGTGGTGGCAGGTGCCTGTAATCCCAGCTACTTGAAAGGCTGAGGCAAGAGAATCGCTTGAACCCAGGAGGCAGAGGTTGCAGTGGGCCGAGATTGCACTATTGCACTCTGGCCTGGGCAACAAGAGTAACACTCCATCTCAAAACAAACAAACAAAAGTTAACTGTAAGGCAGGCTCAGGCAGTGCCTTTCAGAAGAAGGCATTGCTGTCATAGGAGATGACAGTTCCGTGTGTGTTACTGCCCCTGAAGACCTTCCAGTGGGACAAGATGTGGAGGTGGAAGGCGGTGATATTGATGACCCTGACCCCGTGTAGGGTGAGGCTAAGGTGTATGTTTGTGTCTTAAGTTTTAACAAAAAACTTTAAAAATAGGAAAAACCTTATAGAGTAAGGATATAAAGAAAGAAAATATTTCTGTACAGCTGTACCATCTGTTTTAAGCTAAGTGTTATAAAATAGTAAAAAAAATAAAAACTAAGTTTACAAAGTAAAAATGTTACAGTAAGGTAAGATCAATTTATTATTGAAGAAATAAAAATTTTAAAATCAATGTAACAGCTGGGCATGGTAGCTCACACTTGTGATCTCAGCACTTTGGGAGGCCAAGGCGGGAGGATCACCTGAGGTCAGAAGTTCAAGACCAGCCTGGCCAACATGATGAAACCCCATCTCTACTTAAAAAAAAATAACAAAATTAGCCAAGAGTGGTGGCAGAAGCCCGGAGGCTGAGGCAGGAGTATCACTTGAACCCAGGAGACGGAGGTTACAGTAAGCCAAGATTGCATCGCTGCATCCAGCCTGGGTGACAGAAGGAGACTCCATCTCAAAATAAAATAAATGTAGTGTAGCCTACATGTACAGTGTCTGTAAATTCTACAGCAGTGTATAATAATGTCCTAGGCCTTCACATTCATTCACCACTCTCTTACTGACTCACCCAGAGCAACTCCCAGCCCCGCAAGGTCTATTGATAGTGTCTTATATGGGTACACCTTTTTTATCCTTTATTGGTATTTTTACTGTGCCCTTTCTGTTTAGATATACAGATACCATTGTGTTATAATTGCATACAATATTCAGTACAGTAACATGCTGTATAGGTTATCTTTGTAACCTGAGAGTAATGGGCTACATCATTTAGTCTAGATGTGTAGTAGGCTGTGCTAGCTAGGTTTGTGTAAGTCAGCTCTGTGATGTTCACGCAAGGACCGAATCACCTAAGGATGTGTTTCTGAGAACATGTCCCAGTCATGAAGTGATATATGACTGTATTTGATTTTCCCTCCAATCTGATGAATGCAACAGCTTTTAAAAGTTATTTTAGGCCTGGCACAGTGGCTCAAGCCTGTAATCCCAGCACTTTGGGAGGCTACAGTGGGCAGATAATGAGGTCAGGAGATCAAGGCCAGCCTGACCAACATGGTGAAACCATGTCTCTACTAAAAATACAGAAATTGGCTGGGCATGGTGGCAGGTGCCTGTAATCCCAGCTATTTGGGAGGCTGAGGCAGGAGAATCACTTGAACCCAGGAGGTGGAGTTTGCAGTGAGCTGAGATCACGCCATTGCACTCCAGCCTGGGTGACAGAGGGAGACTTTGTCTCCAAAAAAAGAAAAAAAAA
>NW_022436942.1:74927284-74936883 GCF_009761245.1 Sapajus apella
TTGTTCTGTCACCCAGGCTGGAGTGCAGTGGTGTGATCACACTCACTAAAACCTCAACCTACCAGCCTCAAGCGATCTTCCCACCTCAACCTCCCAAGTAGCTGGGACTTCAGGCGCAGGTTACCATGCATAGCTACTTTTTTAATTTTTAGTAGAGGTGGGGTTTCTCCGTGTTGCCCTGGCTAGTCTTGAACTCCTGGCCTCAAGTGATCCGCCCACCTCAGTCTCCCAAAGTGCTAGATTATAGACATGAGCCACTGTGACCGGCTTTTTCTTTTTTCATTCATTTATTAATTCATTCATTTATGCCTATACTTTTTAAAAGTCCTTAAAGATACTCACTAAAACAGAGCTTGGCAGACTACAACCATTCACCCATTTTTATTAGTAACATTTTGCTGGAACACAGCTACATCCATCCATTTACATATCATTTATGAGTTCATCTGTGCTCCGACAGAGTTGAGCAGTTATGGCAGAGACCATATAGCTCACAAAGCCAAAAATATTTACTCTCCTACAGTGGTCCTCTAGATGTTAAATATGTGGGTAGGCCAGGTGTGGTGGCTCACTCCTGTAATCCCAGCATTTTGGGAGGCCGAGATGGGCAGATCACTTGAGCCCAGGAGTTTGAGACCAGCCTGGGTAACATGGTGAAACCCCATCTCTACAAAAAATACAAAAATTAGCCAGGTGTGATGTCGTGCACCTATAGTCCCAGCTATCCAGGGGGCTACCTGGGAGACTAGGGTGAGAGGATCATATGAACCAGGGAGGTCAAGGCTGCAGTGAGCCATAATTGCACTACTGTACTCCAGCCTGGGTGACAGAGTGAGATCCTATTGTTAAAAATACACACACACACACACACACACACACACACACACACATGCACACATGTATATGGATATTTTTTTTTTCTTTAGAATCATCTGTATTTTATAATTGTTTGTAATGGGCACTTTTTTTTTTTTAACACATTTAGCTATTATTTAGTAATAGCAATGATTTTTAAATAATGTTAAGTAAGTCTGGGCTTGGTGGTTCACGCCTGTAATCCCAGCACTTTGGGAGGCTGAGGTGGGCAGATCACCTGAGGTCTGGAGTTCGAGACCAGCTTGACCAACATGGAGAAACTCTGTCTCTACTATAAATACAAAATTAGCCGGGCATGGTGATGCATGCCTGTAATCCCAGCTGCTTGGGAGGCTGAGGTGGGAGAATCGCTTGAACCCAGAAGGCAGAGGTTACGGGTGAGTCAAGATCATTTCATTGCACTCCAGCCTGGGCAACAAGAGCAAAACTCCCTCTCAAAAAGAAAAAGAAATTAAATAATGTTAAGTGATAAAAATGTCTACCCCATCTGGTTTGAGCTGTGCAGAGATAAGGTAACAGGCCTTCTTGCTCCTACACCCAAATACGTGTCCCATGACATGGGTACCCTCTTCCTCTGTGACATTGACTCAGTTCTGTGCAGTGTGGTGGCAGGTGGGAAGGCAGAGCACAGGAAATTTAATGGATTACTTGGCCCCAACTTATCATCAACTTCCTTAAAATATCCCTGTCACCCTGGCAGCTGTGCACCTGGAAGTTCTTTTGAAGCAGAGATGCTTCCTCCACCAATCTGCCAACGTAAACGAAGCAGGCAGAATCTCACTCCCATGAGCATCTCGAATGGTCCGCAGTTTTCCTTCCTGAGTTCCTCAGGGCTGCTTGCCAGCCTTCAGTTTTTTCAGTGAGTTTGTTTCCCCTGGTGCCTATACAGTGCTTAGTCCATAGCTGCTGCCCCATCAATATTTGTCAATTAAATGAGTATCTCAGATTTTTAAATTTTTTTGGAGACACAGTCTTGCTTTGTTGCCGCAGCTGGAAGGTAGTGGTGCCGTCATGGCTCACTGCAGCCTCGAACTCCTGGGCTCAAGCGATCCTCCCACCTCAGCCTCCCAAAGTGCTGGGATTACTGGCGTGGGCCGCCACACCTGGTCACAATTTTTAGAGTTACTTATTTTTCTAATTTCAAAAGTAATTTATTTTTAATTGTGAAAATCTGAAAATCCATTTTAAAAGGACCAAAAACGCCTTCAGTTCTGTCACCTAACAGCAGCTTTGCTATCATTTTTCTCTACATATTTGTACATATTTGTTGTGGAAGTTGTCGTGTGCAGAGCATGCTATTTCATAGCTCTTTCATCTAGCAGCATATCACTTTAATGCACAAGAAATGTCAATAAATGCAAGGAACATTTATTTATTTATTTTGAGGCAGAGTCTCACTCTGTTGCCCAGGCTGGAGTGCAGTGGCATGATCTCAGCTCACTGTAACCTCCATCTCCTGGGTTCAGGTGATTCTTCTGCCTCAGCCTTTCAAATAGCGGGGGTTAGAGGCACACATCACTACACTCGTCTAAATTTTTGTAATTTTAATAGAGACAGGGTTTCACCATGTTGGCCAGGCTGGTCTCAAACTCCTGACCTCAGGTGGTCCTCCCACCTCAGCCTCCGAAAGTGCTCGGATTATAGGCGTGAGCCACCATGCCTGGCCACAAGTAGCACTTATTGACACTTTCTGTGTGTGTGCCCAGGACTATATTAAGAAAACATATCAACGAGGGCCCTTTGGGTTCCTAGCTTAAACAGACAGGGAATTCTTCCTTTAGGCATTGCTCCATGCAAGGACTCAAACAATCCTAGGAAAACCAAACAACAAGGCCTGAGAAAGGGCAGGGACCAGGGACTTCCTGGAATGTGATATTCAATTCTTGGCATGACTTAGCCATTCACTGCTAGTCTCTGTTTCTCCTTTAAAATTAAAGAGAGAGCGCCCCTGATTGGCTTTTCAGGGGCCTGTAGGGCTGGGTCACAGAGTCCAGTGGGGGTGGGGGTGGTTTCCCTGAGGATGGTGAGCACATCTCAGAATAGAGAGTGACAGGCTTACAGATGCCCTAAATGCAACTACTTGGAAGAATCCGTAGAGGGTATAAGAGTGATGGGAATCACATATCTACATCAGATACAACAATGTGTAAGTCCCAGACTTGGAGATTTCACAAACCAGTAAAGTGACCCACAACAAAGT
Organism: Sapajus apella; assembly: GCF_009761245.1. NCBI lineage: Eukaryota > Metazoa > Chordata > Mammalia > Primates > Cebidae > Sapajus > Sapajus apella. Next base: position 74,930,361 of record NW_022436942.1, read on the forward strand.
CCAGGGGTTTGCAATGTAGATATCAGCTTCCTTTTCGCTACTAAAAATATATTTTAAAAATGATCATCATGCAGTAGCCAAAAGGTAAAAGCAACCCAGTGTCTGTTGACAGATGAATGGGTAAACACATGTGGCATATACATACAGTGGAATATTATTCAGCCTTAAATAGAAAGGAAATTCTGACACATGCCACAATATGGATGAAACTTGAAGACATTTTGTTAATTGAAATAAGCCAGTTACAAAAGGAGAAATAGACATATGATTTCACTGACGTTAAGTACCTAGAGTAGTCAAATTCACAGAGACAGAACGTAGAATGGTGGTTGCCAGGGACTGGGGGGAGAAGGGAATGCGCAGTTACTGCTAATGGGAACAGAGCCTCAGTTTTGCAAGATGAAAAGAGCTCTGTGGTTGGATGGAGGTGATGATTATGCAACAGTGGGAATGTAATTAGCATCATTGAGCTGTGCACGTAAAAATGGTTAAGACAGCACATTTTATGTTATGCATGTTTTACCACAGTTAGAAAAAAGATCTACCACTGACATCATTTCATAAAAGAATGGTTATTTTAACACCAAAGAATTAATTAGGAAAGAAAAATAATCCTGTAAATGAAATACATTTAGCTTCATTTTAAAAAAAGAATTTGGAGATCACTGCATAAGCGAATGTTATCAGAACGTGGTTGCTGTTTGTGGAAACTGTCAGAAGGGAGGGAAGATTCTTTTGTGGATGGTTGGGAGTAGGGTTGGCCAGAGGACCTCTAGGACAGGGTGGAAACTCAAGTCAGGCTTTCAGGTCACATCCGTCTGTTTTGAAAATGAACTTTGAGAACTGAGTGGTTTCGCCACTTTCTGAGGCCACCCATAAAAGCAATTTGAGGGGTCAGCTCCGAGGCATCAACACAGATCTCATACCCTGCATTCGTTGCGTGGTCTAGAATGTCAAGGTCTGGGTGGAGGGCATAGGAGGTGTTTCCCAGAACCTTGGATGAATTTCCAGCTCTTGCCACTTTCTGGGTATGATGATGTTCCCAGTCTCAAACCTCTGTGCTCCCATCAAAGCAGGCTGAGTCAAACTGGCGCACAGAAAGAGAGAGAGAGAAGCTTACGAGAGGAGCAATAGGCAGGGCACAGTGGCTCACGCCTGTAATCCCAGTTTGGGAGGCTGAAGCAGGCGGATCACCTGAGGTCGGGAGTTTGAGACCAGCCTGACCAACATGAAGAAATCCCATCTCTACTAAAAATACAAATAAGTAGTGGAGCCCATGATGGCACATGCCTGTAATCCCAGCTACTTCGGAGGCTGAGGCATGAGAATCGCTTGAACCTGAGAGGCAGAGGTTGTGGTGAGCTGAGATTGTGCCACTGTCCTCCAGCCTTGGCAAATTTCATCTAAAAAAAGAAAAAAAAAAAAAGAAAGAAAAATAAAGAAACCTCGTCTCTACTAAAAATACAAAATTAGCCAGGTATGGTGGTACATGCCTGTAATCCCAGCTACTTGGGAGGCTGAAGCAGGAAAATTGCTTGAACGGTGGAGGTGGATGTTGCAGCGAGCTGAGATCACGCCATCGCACTCCAACCTGGGCAACATGAGCAAAACTCCATCTCAAAAAAAAAAAAGAAGAAGAAGCGAGAAGAACAACAAAGCTGAGTCCTTGTCCTTACTGAAGTCACCAGTCTAGATGTACTTGTGTGTGACACCAACAACAATTATCTTATTTTGCCTTCTTGGGGACCCATTTCACAGGTGAGGAAACGAAGACTTCATGAAGCCCTTGCTAAGGAGTCTTAGCCTCAGAGGCAGCCCTTACCAGTGAGCTTGAATCTTCTTGGGATTTGATGTCTGAGGATCAATGCTGCGCAAGTCATGTCACCTCTCTGAGCCTTCCCTAGTTTCCCTCATTTGAAAATTGGAGCCAAATTCACATTCTTCCCTTATCTGCCTGCAGGCTAATTAGGAAGGCCAAATGTCATAAGACTCATGAAGTACTGGGTCAATGATAAAACATTGGACATATATCATAATTAATATGATTATTTTATGATGAATTACCATAATTAGACTGGGCACAGTGGCTCACACCTGTAATCCCAACACTTTGGGAGGTCGAGGTAGGTAGATCACTTGAGGCCAGGAGTTTGAGGCCTGGCCAACGTGGTGAAACCCCGTCTCTATTAGAAATACAAAAATTAGCCAGGCAAGGTGGTAGGCATCTGTAATCCCAGCTACTTTGGAGGCCAAGGCGAAGAATCGCTTGAACCTGGGAGGCAGAGGTTGCAGTGAGCCAAGATCGCACCACTGTGCTCCAGTCTGGGTGATAAAGCGAGACTCTGTCTCAAAAAAAAAATCACCGTAATTATTGGTGGAGGTGCCTAAGGAGGAGCGAAACTGACAATAAAATAGTCCATTGAAGTTCATACAGTACTTTAGAAATGAATATTTATGATACGTTCATAGAAAAACACTTTTGTAGCCACCCCCTAACCAAAAGCAAAAACCCTCACTAAGATGATGGAATAAAACCCAGGTAGATGGATTGAACACCAACTGGTGTCTGAGATAAAACGGAAAGGATAAGACAGATCTTCATCTGATCGTGATCATGGACGCATTAGAGATCTGGCAGAGTGCAGAAATCTGTCAGCCAGCTTGGGATATCCCAGGAACAGCAAGAGCAGCGCTAAAGACGGGAGCTCAGGGCCACAAACCTCTCCCTGTGTTATGACCTGACAACCACTCCAACTTGTGGGCAAGGAATCCCGTGGAGACAGGTCGGGGATGTGGGAGGGTCACTGAAGGTGTTGTGAGTGACTTGTCAGTAATTTTGCCCTACTCAAAACCGAGACCAGTCCGTTCTCAGGATGCTCATTTTGTACCCTTTTCCGCCAGCCCAGCTGAGTATTTCCAAAGCATGTAGGAAGCATCCATTCTGTGCTGAGTGCACTTTTCCCTGCTTTGAAGGAGACAGATGGAATTTAGTCTGGCCCTTGCTCAGAGCCTCTAATCCTACGGAAAGAAAAGAGAGAGACTAGCATGGATTGAGTGCTGGTTCCAATCTAAGCTCCACATTCAACCTGAGATGCTAAAGGCAGGTGACTCCACCTCTTAGTGCCCCAGTGTCCTCAGCTCAAAATGGGATTTATTTTTATTTTTTATTTTTTATTTTTGAGATGGAGTCTCACTCTGTTGCCCAGGCTGGAGTGCATGATCTCAGCTCACTGCAAACTCTTTCTCCCGGGTTCAGGCGATTCTCCTGCCTCAGCCTCCCAAGTAGCTGATACTACAGGCATGCACCACCATGCCCAGCTAATTTTTATATTTTTAGTAGAGACAGGGTTTTACTGTGTTAGCCAGGCTGGTCTCAAACTCCTGACCTCAAGTGATCCACCTGCCTTGGCCTCCCAAAGTGCTGGGATTATAGTTGTGAGCCACCGCACCCAGCCTCAAAATGGGATATTCACAGTTTCTATGTCATAAAGTGTTTGTGAAGACAACATGAGTTAAGATATGTAACATACACAGAGCAGGGCCTGCATGACATCTAAAGCCAGGATATTTTAGCCACTATTGTGATTACAAAGAACTTTCTCCTGGAGGGTCTTGGAAAGCAGCACCACTCAGAGTGTGGTCTGTTCACCAGTGCCAGTTTGAGAACCACTTGTCTGTCTCCAACTAGTTAAATACAGAAACTGAACATGAGGTGTAACTTACCTGGTCATGGACAGCTTTACACACTCTGACTAGCACAGCTGTAGAGTATGGATGGAGAACTTTAACTGCAGCCAGGATGTCTGGGTTCCAGGCCACCTCTGTCCCTTAATACTTTTGGGACCTTGCACATATGACTTTACCTTTCTGTGCCTCAGTTTCCTCATCTGCAAAATGGGGTGGATAGAAGTACCTGCCTCATAGTATTACCATCATCATCACTGCTGTACCACAGGATCTGTAATCTGTCCATTATCTCATCAAATCCTGCCACAAACACCATGAGGGAGAGAACAATTCCCATTTATTCATGAAAGCACTGAGGCTTACAGAGATTACTTTATTTGCCCGGGGTCCAATAAATGGAGAAGACTGAATTTAAGTTCACGTCTGTCTGATACCAACACCTTTATTCTTATGTAATGTGACTTTGAGCAGCTGACTTCACCTCTCCAAGCCTCAGTGCCTTATTTATAAACTGGAACTAAGCAACACACACTGCAAAGGACGGTCGTGAGGATCAGTGAGACACAGTGAGCAAAGAGCTTAGCACAGTTTCCAGCACATCAGTTTCCCTCCCTCCGTCATAGTATTTGGCCTACCTTCCTAATTTCCTTCCTTCCTCCCTGCTTTCCCTCCCTCTCTTCCTCCTCCTTTCTTTACTTCCCTCCTTCCTTCCTTCGTTTCTTTTGCCTCCTCTCGTAAAGCCTGTTGTGGACCCACAAAACTAAAGGAGACTGTTATGATTGGGTTTGCCCCCACCAAAACTCATGTAGAAATTCAATCCCCAATGGTGTTGGGAGGTGGGGCCTAGTGGAAGGTGTTTGGGTCACGGGGATGGATCCTCCATGAATGGTTTGGTGCCATTCTCGTGGTAGTGACTGAGTTCTTGCTCTGGTGAAACTGGATTAGTCTCATGAAAATGGATTGGTTCCTGTGAGACTGTGTTCTTATAAAGCCAGGATGCCCCTGGGGTTTTGTCTGCTTTCCCTTCGACTTTCTTCTTCATGTCATGATGCACCAGGAAAAAAGCTCTCACCAGAAGCTAGTGCTGTGCCTTTGAACTCCCCAGCCTGTAGAACCCTGGACTAAGTAAAACTCTTTCCTTTGGCTGGGAGCAGTGGCTCATGCCACACCTGTATCCTAGCGCTTTGGAAGGCTGAGGCAGGCGGATCACTTGAGGTCAGAAGTTTGAAACCAGCCTGGCCAACATGGCGAAACCCCATCTCTGCTAAAAATACTAAAAATTAGCTGGCTGTGTTGGCGGGTGCCTGTAATTCCAGCTACTTGGGAGCTAAGACAGGAGAATCAACTTGAACCCAGGAGGGAGAGTTTACAGTGAGCTGAAATCACACCACTGCACTCCAGCCTGGGAGACAGAGCAAGACTCCACCTCAAAAACAAACAAACAAACAAAACCAATCTTTCCCTCTAGAAATTACCAAGCCTAAGGTATTCTGTTATAGCAACACAAAAGAAGGACTAAAACTGGGACCTTAATGAAACTCCAGGCCAATATGGTCATTTAACTCTCAAAGGAAATAAGGCTCAGAGAGGTTAAAAGATCCACATGAGGTCATACAGCAGGTGAGTAGCAGATTCAGGAAAAGGACACAGACGTCTGACTCCCAGTTTGGTGCTCTTTCTATAGGTGATGCTTAGAAGGGTCCTGAGTGAGTAGAAGGAGCTGCTGAGGCTGGGCCCTAAGGGAACCTTCTGACTCTCTGAATCCTCCCCGCAGCCTCATATTCCTGAAGCCCAACCTGGAGACGCTGGACTTCTTTGACTTGCTGTGGATCGTGGGGATTGCAGACTTTGTTCTGAAGTACATCACCATCGCCCTCAAGTGCCTCATCGTGGCCCTGCCCAAGATCATCCTGGCCGTCAAGTCCAAGGTAGGCACTGGCTGTGGTCACTGGGTATCCCCAGTTACATGCATTATGCAGAAGATGCAGGGTGCCTTCTGAGGAGGAAAGAATGGTTGAGGCTGGACTGATGTTGGCATATAAAATAAACAGAGCCTGAGCTCGTGGCTCCCGTCACCCACCTCTTCTAATTACACGAAGCTGAGCATGGCTCTTTGTCATCACCACCTTGTCACACCTCTACCCTCTATGTGCGTTTCATAACTTAGGTTGTTCACAGCTATCCTTGATGCAATTTTCATCTACATTTCACCTGAGAGAGGGGAAAAAAGCATGTTAGCATCCCTGGGTCCTACTTCTCCCAGGGAGGGAGATGCCTAATAGGTTTTGACTCTCTGCGGCTTCCAGGAGCTCATTTTATAAAGGGGACTGAGGCTCAGAAGGAAAGAGCTTCATGATTGATTAGTGATGTCTGCCACAGACACTGGAGTGGGAATGAGAGCAATGATGCTTTGCAGTGTACCATGTACCACCTGAGAGAGGGAAAAAAAGCATGCTAGCATACTCTGGGTCCTGTTTCTCCCAAGGAAGAACAGCCCTAATTGGTTTTGACTCTCTGTGGCTTCCAGGAGCTCATTTTATGATGGGAACTGAGGCTCAGAAGGAAAGAGCTCCATGATTGATTAGCAATGTCTGCCACAGACACTGGAGCAGGGAGTAGTGAGAACAATGACGCTTTGCAGTGTACCATAGAGAAAGGTCTCCAGGCAGGTGTTGGAATGAAGAGGTCTTGGGGAATAGCCATTAGAGTTCAGAGGACTGAGTAGGGCTCAGACAAGGTATCACCTGTAGGACATAGAGATTGCCACTGGCTCTGTAAGGTGACCTAAAGGGAATCTGGACCAAAGCAGATAGAGTAAAGAATCTTTGAAGTCTCC
>NW_022436942.1:74936983-74939770 GCF_009761245.1 Sapajus apella
GGGTTCAGGCAATTCTCCTGCCTCAACCTCCTAAGTAGCTGGGATTACAGGCACGCACCACCATGCGCAGCTAATGTTTTGTATTTTTAGTAGAGACGGGGTTTCACCATGTTGACCAGGATGGTCTCGATCTCTTGACCTCGTGATCCACCCGCCTCGGCCTCCCAAAGTGCTGGGATTACAGGCTTGAGCCACCACGCCCAGCAGACCATCAATCTTGAGTGGCAACTGACCCAACCCATGATCCCAATCTCTGGGCCTATTTAGGTCCTCCTACTTTTCGTGTCCACTTCCTTCCTCCACTGCATGATTTAACACAGTGCTCTCCAACCTTTTAGGCACCAGGAACCAGTTTCGTAGAAGACAGTTTTTCCACGGATCAGGGTGGGGATGGTTTTGGGATGAAACTGTCCACCTCAGATCATCAGGCATTGGATTCTCACAAGGAGCATGCAACCTGCATCACTCATCATGTGTGCAGTTCACAATAGGGTTTGCGCTCCTTGGAGAATCTACTGCCGCTGCTGACCTGACGGGAGGCGGAGCTCATGCGGTAATGCTTGCTCACCCACTGTTCACCTCCTGCTGTGCGACCTGGTTCCTCACAGGCCACAAACCAGCACCAGTCTTCAGCCCCTGGGTTGGGACTGCTGATTCATTTAGTGGAGCCAAAATCCTAGGCTGCTGAGGTTTCTCAGATGAAGCTGCAGCTCTGGTACCCAAAAGGCAGTGCCAGGAAATCTAAAATAGAATACAGACAAAAATTTAAAAAAAAAAAAAAGACAGTGCCAGGAAATCTAAAAAAGAATACAGACAAAAATTTAAAAAAAAAAAAAAAAAAAAGGAGAGATGTGAAGAAGAAAGGCCAGAGGGGAAACAATAGGCCTAGGAAAGTCCTCCCATTTACCCTACCCGAGACCATGATGACCAGAACCTTTTGCCCGCTGAGCTCGTGCAGGGTACCAGGTCGGCACCGCACTTGACACTGGAAAGCGGCTTGAATGGGCTGCACACGGTCATGTGCCTGCTTCTTATTCAATCAGCTGTTGCCAGGGGAGGCAACGTTAGCTGGTGTGAAAAAACATGGCTGCCTAGGGAGGCTTTTTCAACTTGGGCCTTGGTTGAGCCAGGCAAAGCAATGAGGCATAGTAGACCCATTTTCAAGAAGGAACTCAGGATCTTCCCCAAAGCCTGGGCCTCTTCTCGTTGTTCTAGATCTCAGAGTATAGCACCTCCCTCCACCCCATTGCTCGCATCAATAACCTGGAAAGCAGCATGGCCCAGTGGCTGTGCCCATGGACTTTGGCATCAGACACATCTATGTTCAGATCCCAGCCATGTGCCTCTCCAGCTGTGTGACTCTAGGCAGGTGACAAAACCTAGTTTCCTCCTCCGTCAACTGAGAATAACAATAGCACCTTCCTCCAAAGTACTCACTTCGTAAGAACTATTGATTGTGGGAAATATCAAGTGCCTTGCTCCACACCTTGCACCTAGTAATGCTCAATGAGTGATTCTCAATACCTATGTTGTCTAGTCTTCATGACTGCCAGCTCTGCACTGACTAGCTGGGCAATCTTGGATGAGCTACTTAGCACTGAAGCTAAGCAACTCATCTGTAAATGGGATAATAGTTTTCCAGCTGAATGTCTTCCTCTGGCCCTTTCGGCTACCCCCTCCACCTTTCTCACCCTGCTGTCTGCCTGGGGGGCTGACTTGCATGAACTGTATCAATGGGCTCCTGTGCCCATCAGCTTCCAGTTGGGTTCAGCCAATGGGAAGCCCAAGAGGAGAGGGAGGCAGAGGTATTTATGCCCCCAGCGTATTAGTCTCCTATGGCTGCTGTGACAAATTCCTACAAACTTAGCGGTTTAAAGCAACATTAATTTATTATCTTATCATTCTGGAGGTCAGGAATCCAAAATGGGTTTTACTGGGCCAAAATGAAGGTATTGGCAGGGCTGTGTTCTTCCTCCGTTTTCCGAGACAGCAATGGCAGGTTGACCATTCTCTCCCCACTCCCCCCACCCTTTTCTCTCTCTCTCTCTCTGATCTCTGCCTTCATTGTCACATCTCCTGATTCTCGCCCTCCTGCCTTCCTCTTATAAGGACCCTGCAATGACACTGGCCCTAGTAAAGTAATCTAAGCTCATCTCCCATTCTTAATCACATCAGCAAAGTCTCTTTTGCTACGTAAGATAATATTCACAGGTTCCAGGGATTAAGGTGTGGACAGCATACTCACCTCAGCAGCACATATGGGAAAATTGGAATGATACAAAGATTATCATAGCCCCTGTGCAAGGATGACGCATAAATTCATGAAGCATTCTATATATTTTCTCAACTAAAAACAAAAAATAGGGCCAAGTGTGGTGGCTCAGTGGCTCAAGCCTGTAGTCCCAATACTTTGGGAGGCTGAGGCAGGAAGATCGCTTCAGGCCAGGAGTTTGAGACCAGCCTGGGCAAGACCAGCCTGCTGGCGAGACCCTGTCTCTACTAAAAATTTTAAAAATTAGCTGGGTGTGATAACACATGCCTGGGGTCCCAGCTATTTGGGAGGCCAAGGTGGGAGGACCGCTTGAGGCCAGGAGCTTCAGGCTGCAGTGAGCCATGATTGTGCCACTGTACTCCAGCCTGGGCAACAGAGTGAGACTCTGTCTCAAAAAAAAAAAAATTACATTTAAATTTTTAAAAATGTAAATAAAAATACTTTTCTAAAAGATGTGGACATTTTTGGGGTGGGGGGAGCATTATGTTTCCTGCCACACCTGGTTTCCTCCCTCG
>NW_022436942.1:74940170-74942221 GCF_009761245.1 Sapajus apella
GAAATCTAAAATAGAATACAGACAAAAATTTAAAAAAAAAAAAAAAACAGGCCAAGAAAATAAAAAAAAAAAAAAAAAAAAAAATTTAAAAAAAAAAAAAAAAAAAAGGAGAGATGTGAAGAAGAAAGGCCAGAGGGGAAACAATAGGCCTAGGAAAGTCCTCCCATTTACCCTACCCGAGACCATGATGACCAGAACCTTTTGCCCACTGAGCTCGTGCAGGGTACCAGGTCGGCACCGCACTTGACACTGGAAAGCGGCTTGAATGGGCTGCACACGGTCATGTGCCTGCTTCTTATTCAATCAGCTGTTGCCAGGGGAGGCAACGTTAGCTGGTGTGAAAAAACATGGCTGCCTAGGGAGGCTTTTTCAACTTGGGCCTTGGTTGAGCCAGGCAAAGCAATGAGGCATAGTAGACCCATTTTCAAGAAGGAACTCAGGATCTTCCCCAAAGCCTGGGCCTCTTCTCGTTGTTCTAGATCTCAGAGTATAGCACCTCCCTCCACCCCATTGCTCGCATCAATAACCTGGAAAGCAGCATGGCCCAGTGGCTGTGCCCATGGACTTTGGCATCAGACACATCTATGTTCAGATCCCAGCCATGTGCCTCTCCAGCTGTGTAACTCTAGGCAGGTGACAAAACCTAGTTTCCTCCTCCGTCAACTGAGAATAACAATAGCACCTTCCTCCAAAGTACTCACTTCGTAAGAACTATTGATTGTGGGAAATATCAAGTGCCTTGCTCCACACCTTGCACCTAGTAATGCTCAATGAGTGATTCTCAATACCTATGTTGTCTAGTCTTCATGACTGCCAGCTCTGCACTGACTAGCTGGGCAATCTTGGATGAGCTACTTAGCACTGAAGCTAAGCAACTCATCTGTAAATGGGATAATAGTTTTCCAGCTGAATGTCTTCCTCTGGCCCTTTCGGCTACCCCCTCCACCTTTCTCACCCTGCTGTCTGCCTGGGGGGCTGACTTGCATGAACTGTATCAATGGGCCCCTGTGCCCATCAGCTTCCAGTTGGGTTCAGCCAATGGGAAGCCCAAGAGGAGAGGGAGGCAGAGGTATTTATGCCCCCAGCGTATTAGTCTCCTATGGCTGCTGTGACAAATTCCTACAAACTTAGCGGTTTAAAGCAACATTAATTCATTATCTTATCATTCTGGAGGTCAGGAATCCAAAATGGGTTTTACTGGGCCAAAATGAAGGTATTGGCAGGGCTGTGTTCTTCCTCCGTTTTCCGAGACAGCAATGGCAGGTTGACCATTCTCTCCCCACTCCCCCCACCCTTTTCTCTCTCTCTCTCTCTGATCTCTGCCTTCATTGTCACATCTCCTGATTCTCGCCCTCCTGCCTTCCTCTTATAAGGACCCTGCAATGACACTGGCCCTAGTAAAGTAATCTAAGCTCATCTCCCATTCTTAATCACATCAGCAAAGTCTCTTTTGCTACGTAAGATAATATTCACAGGTTCCAGGGATTAAGGTGTGGACAGCATACTCACCTCAGCAGCACATATGGGAAAATTGGAATGATACAAAGATTATCATAGCCCCTGTGCAAGGATGACGCATAAATTCATGAAGCATTCTATATATTTTCTCAACTAAAAACAAAAAATAGGGCCAAGTGTGGTGGCTCAGTGGCTCAAGCCTGTAGTCCCAATACTTTGGGAGGCTGAGGCAGGAAGATCGCTTCAGGCCAGGAGTTTGAGACCAGCCTGGGCAAGACCAGCCTGCTGGCGAGACCCTGTCTCTACTAAAAATTTTAAAAATTAGCTGGGTGTGATAACACATGCCTGGGGTCCCAGCTATTTGGGAGGCCAAGGTGGGAGGACCGCTTGAGGCCAGGAGCTTCAGGCTGCAGTGAGCCATGATTGTGCCACTGTACTCCAGCCTGGGCAACAGAGTGAGACTCTGTCTCAAAAAAAAAAAAATTACATTTAAATTTTTAAAAATGTAAATAAAAATACTTTTCTAAAAGATGTGGACATTTTTGGGGTGGGGGGAGCATTATGTTTCCTGCCACACCTGGTTTCCTCCCTCG